>NW_006296846.1:375749-385207 GCF_000327345.1 Myotis davidii | reverse complement strand
TTCTATAACATTTTTGGTCTTCTAAAAAATATATATATATAACAAAATCATCTGAAAAAGTTCAGACATGGGACAGAGGCACACCCTGACCATAGAGAACAACCCCTTTCCTCCATAGGAAACCTGTGTATCTTTCACACAGGCCCTTTGTTTATGGTAGCACACATAGCTGCACATTGCTGTGTCTTCCAGACACACTTGTATGGGAGGTGCTAGGGCAGTGCAAAACATGGGTAACCAGTAGTTACCACTAGCACTTCCATTATTGGCAAAAAACAGCCGCAGTGCACACAGTGCGAAAGAGCCCATTATCAATGTCAGATTGCATCCACTGGACTCTATAAAAACAACCAAGTGCCACTTTTAAATGCCCATTGCAACAGTTTTTCTTATTAAAAGCTGGAAATGGCAGGATATTTATATATATATATACCCCTACTGTGACAGCCTGGCAGAGCATTACAAAGGAGAAAACCCAGCATCTGGTGTTGTCCATAAGTATAAGACTTTAGGCTGTTATTACCAGGAAAGAGTTTCATCCAAGTATTAGATGTGAACATTTGATTTTCAGTTTTTCATTTGTCCAATTACTTCTGAAACCCTGAAATTAAGCGATTTTGTAATAAAATCTTTAGTTCATCACATTTCTATACAATCTTTTTGTTCAACTCACTGAATTAGGGTTCGTTCACACTAGCCGTGCTGCCGTTGCAGTGTGGTGCAGTACTGCAATGCAGCGCATCTAGGGTTAATCCAGGGTACACAGGTTTCCATCATGTTTGCGTTGATGCTAATGTGCAGTGGTGCATGTTAACACTGCCCTGTAGCACGAATTTTTACAGCTGAAAGTCTTTGTTGTTTTATTAACAAGTCATTGTGATGTACAGAATGTGGGAACAGGAAAAAATTGTGTTTGAGTAGAGCTCTTAATCTTACCTCAGAAAGGCTCTGATACTGTGCTCTCCAGGGGCGTGTCTCCCTACATCACCAGGATAATGTGTCTACGCATTCCCAGGGTGATGTCAGGAGACGAGTCCGCTGGCAGTATAAGGAGCCTCTGGAAGATTGAGAGGTTGTTCCTTCCACTCAGAAGAAGGAGCAGCGGCTGTGTTTCCCGACGTTGCCATGTTAACACTGCTGCTGGTGAAGGAGCAGAGGGGAGAGCAAGAGAACCCTCCGCTCTTTCGGCTCTGGGGGCCGGATAGAACAGCCGAACGGGCCGGATCCAGCCCGAGGGCCATAGTTTGCCCACGGCTGTTTTAGCATCTGTGTTCATCAGGTGTATTGGCCTGTAATTTTCTTTGTTTGTAGTGTCTTTATCTGGTTTTGGAATTAGGATAATGCTGGCTTCATAAAAGGAGCTTGGAAGTGAGTGTTCCTTCCTTTTGAATTTTGAAGAATAACTTGAGGAGGATGGGTATTAGTTCTTCTTTGATGTTTGGTAAAATTCACCTATAAACCCATCCAGTCCAGGATTTTTGTTTGCTGGAAGTTTTTTAATTTTTGTTTCAATTTTATTAGTTGTTATTGGCCTACTCAGGTTTTCTGATTCTTCCTGATTGAGTTTTGGAATATTGTATGTTACTAGGAATTTGTCCTTTTCACCCAGGTTGTCCAGTTTGTTGGCATATAGTTGTTCATAGTATTTGCTTACAATCCTTTGTATTTATCTGGTGTCCATTGTTCTATCACCTCTTTTACTTTTGATTTTATTTATTTGGTTCCTCTCTCTTTGTTTCTTGATGAGTCTGGCTAACGGTTCATCAATCATGTTTATGAAAAAAACAGCTCTTGGATTTATTGATCTTTGATACTGGTTGTTGTTTTTTTCTCTATGTCATTTATTTCTTCTCTGACCTTTATGATTTCCTTCCTCCTACTTCCTCTGGGCTCTTCTTGCGGTTCTCTTTCTAATTCATTTAGTTGTAGGGTTAGATAGTTTATTAGTTTTTTTTCTTGTTTCTTGAGGTAGGCCTGTAATACTATGCTTCCAAGGGCGGAGGAGGCGAAGCCAGCAGACATCAGCCCAGAATCCAGCCCTTCCTCCTGGAGGCGACAGGCTCTCAGCCCAGACTCCCAGCCAGAATCAGAAGAGTCTGAGGGAGGCTTCAGAAAGCTCTACACAGAGCTGCACATTGAGAATGAGAGACTTCGTGAGGCCCTGACCTAGACCACGCTATGGCTGGCACAGCTCAAAGCAGAGCTGGAGCGCACCACGCAGAGGCAGGAGCACTTTGCAGAGAGGCCGGCCATCCTGGTGCTAAAGAGATTTGAGTGCAGGGCCCTGGAGTGCAAGGCTGCTGACCTGCAAGAGGAGCTGAAGGGCCTGTCCAACCTCCGGGCTAACAACCAATGCCTCAAGGACAAGAATGCGGCCCTGATCCACGTCATCAGCAAACTGTCCGAATGACCCCAGAGGACTTGCCCCTGCACCCGCATTTATACAGCTGCTTCTGCCACACACACCACTTCCCCTGTGTGAACATGAGTGACAGGGCTGCCAGGGAGTCTATGAGAAGCCATAACCTCCCCTTTGGACCTCCAGGCTGGGAGGGGAGGTCAGAGTCCCCAGGAGCCAAGGGGGCCATCTGAGGCCATGGAGACAGGAGGCTGAGCCAGGTAGGGGGACCAGGGCTGCAGGCAAGACCAGGAAGGAACCAAGGACCAGGAAGTGCCAGGACCAGAGTGGCCACAGGGAGGTCCTCTCTCACATGTGCTGCCACCAGTCACCCCTCCTGCCCCAAGCAGGGATCCAAGAATGTGCAAAGTATCCTGCCAGCCTGGACCAGGTGGGCCTGTATATTGGGTCCATGTGCAATAGGGAGGGATGTCTTCTATTTTTTGCTTCCCCCTCCCAGACGCTGTCCTGTGCAGGGGGAGAAGGTATTTTTGAGACACAGCACAGGCACCACAGATAAAAGTCATGAAGTTGCCAAAAAAAAAAAAAAAAAAAGAGAGCAGGGCCAACTGGCCAAATGTCCCTTCCCTTCCCCCCAGTCAGCCCTGCCCCCAATCAGCCTGCCCTGCCACAATTGGCCCTCAGCACCCCCCTCAGCCAGCCTGCCCCTGATCGCACCCTCCACCCCAATCAGATGCAGGGCTGGCCAGCCAACCATCCATGTCCCCTCCCCCAGGCCACTGGCCCCTGATCAGCATGCCCCACACCATTAGGGGGGCATGGCCAGCTGGCCCACTGCCCACAGCCCCTCCCCATGGTCAGACCTGTACCCAATTAGGGGCGGGGCACACCGGCTAATCACCTATGACCCCTTCCCCCAGCCGGCCAGGCCATGATCAGGCCAGATCAGGGCAGGCCGGCCAGCCAACCTCCCAATTTCTGCTCCTCCTGACAGGCCCAACCCCAATCAGCCCCAATTGAGCCCTGGCCGGCCAGACCCCACCCATGCATGAATTCCTGAACTGGGCCTCGAGTTGTTTAATAATATGTTATTTAGCCTCCATGTATTTGAGTGTTTTTGAGTTTTTTTATCGTAGTTGATCTATAACTTCATGCCATTTTGATCTGAGAAGATGCCTGGTATTATATCAATCTTCCTGAATTTGTATCAGCTTGTTTTGTGCCCTAACATGTGGTCTATTTTTGAGAATGTTCTATGTGCACTTGAGAAGAATATATATTCTGTTGCTTTGGAGTGAAATATTCTGTAAATATCAGATACATCTGATCTAGTATGTCATTTAAGGCCTCTGTTTCCTTGTTAATTTTTTGTCTGGAAGATCTATCCAGTGATGTCAGTGGAGTATAGAAGTCCCCTACCATGACTGTACTAGAGGCCCAGTGCATGAAATTCATGCATGGGGGGTAGGGGGGTGTCCCTCAGCCCAGCCTGCAACCTCTCCAATATGGGACCCCTCAGGGGATGTCCGGACCCCTCAGGGAATGTCCACAGGGATCAGGCCTAAACTGGCAGTCAGACATCCCTCTCACAATCTGGGACTGCTGGCTCCCAACCGCTCGCCTGCCTGCCTGCCTGATTGCCCCTAACCACTTCTGCCTGCCATCCTGATCACCCCCTACCCACTCTCCTGACAGCCTGATCGATGTCTAACTGCTCCCCTGCCAGCCCAATCTCCCCCAACTGCCCTCCCCGCCAGCCATCTTGTGGCTGTGGGCACTGCCATCTTTGAGGGCATGGCAGTCAATTACCATAGTCCCTCCTTATTGGCTGTGGGTGCCACCACCTTTGAGGGCATGGCAGTCAATTAGCATATTCCCTCCTTATTGGCTGTGTGCCGCAGTTCTTTTTCCAGCATCTAGAAGGGTTCGGCAATCTGGAGAAAGGCTGCGTGTAACTTAATAAAGAGTCCAGAGACGAAACATAATTTTGAAAGGCATTTGGGGGTCAGAGGAGCCTAGCTAAAAGGAACTAAGATCTCCTCGTCTCAGGACCCTTCGCTTTTGATTAACACAAATTGTCCTAAGGCGAGGTAGATATACACTTCAAAGGGTAAGGTTTCCATATACACAAGCATTGTCAGATGGGGGAATTTGCCTATGGCTGTTCAGGTGTTTGGCCAGTAGGAGGCAATAACATGTAGATTAAGATGCCCTGAGCTGTCTGGCAGCAAGCAATAATCCCTTTTCAGGTTTGGGGAAATGCCTTTAGCCATTCCCAACAGGTGATAACATATGTGACTCAGTCTTTGTTGAGTCCCCAAGTTCCATCAACATTTTGATGAAACTCTTGCAATTATGACATGCTGGAATTGGCTTCTGGCGGCTGTAGGCTCTGCCATGTTTGCAGTGGCATGAAGGTCAATTAGCATATTCCCTCTTTATTAGATAAGATTGCTGTCAATCTCTCCCTTAAAGTCATCAAGAGTTTTTTATGTACTTGGGTGCTCCTATATTGGGTGCATATATGTTTAAAAGGTTTATATTTTCTTGTTGAATCATTCCTGTATTAGTATTATGAAGTGTCCTTCTTTGTCTCTTGTTATGGCCTTTGTTTTGAAGTCTAAATGAGTATTGCTACTTTAGCTTTTTTTCCCTTTCCATTTGCATGGAATATATTTTCCATCCCTTCACTCTCAGTCTGTCTGTATCTTTTGTTCTGAGATGGGTCACTTGTAGATAGTATATGTATGGGTCATATTTTCTTATCCATTCAGTCACCCTATGTCTTTTGACTGGAGCATTTAATCCATTTACATTTAAGGTTATTATTGATAGGTATTTATTTATTACCATTTTAATTTTCTTTATGCCTATAATCCCCTCTTTCTTCCTAAAACAGTCCCTTTAACATTTCTTGTATTGCTGGTTTAGTGATAATGTACTCCTTTAACCATTTTTTGGTCTGGAAAGCTTTACATTTCACTTTTAATTTTAAATGATAGCCTCGCTGGATACAGTAGTCTTAGATTTAGGCCCTTGCTTTTCATCATTTTCTTCATGCCACTCCCTTCTGTCCTGAAGTGTTCCTATTGAGAAGTCAGTTGACATTCTAATGGGAACTCCTTTGTAGGTAAATTTCTCTCACTCTTTTGCTACCTTTAAGATTCTTTCTTTGTCTTTAACATTTTCCATTTTAATTATGATGTTTCTAGGTGTGGGTCTCTTTGGGTTCATCTTTATTGGGACTCTCTATGCCTCCTGAACCTGTGTTACATTTTCCTTCACCAGGTTGGAGAATTTTTCTTTCATATTTCCTTTAACATGCTCTCTGTTTCTTGCTCACCCTCTTCCCCTTCTGGTATTATTATAATGCAAATGTTGTTATGTTTCATGTTGTCCCAGAGATTCCTTAAGCTCTCTTTCTGCCTTTTAATTCTCTTTTCTATTTGCTGCTCTAATTGGGTACTTATTTCTACCTTTTCTTCCAAATCACTGATTTGGTCCTCTGCTTCATCAAATCTACATTTATTCCCTTCCAGTGTATTCTTCATGTCAGATACATCATTCTTCATTGCTGTCTGGTTCTTGTTCATGGCCTCTATTTCCTTTTTCATGTTGTTGTTATTTGTACTAAGTTCCTTGAGCATTTTTATAACCATTGCTTTGAACTCTATGTCTGATAGGTTGCTTGCCTCCATCTCATTTAGTTCTTTTTCTGGAGATTCGCTCTTTTCTCTCATTTGGAGGTTGATTTTTTGTCTCCCCATTTTAGCTGTCTCTTTATATTTGCTTCTATGTATTAGAACTGTTATGCCTCCCAGTTTTTGTGGGATGGACTTATGTAGAAGGTGCCTTGAGGGGGTCCAGTAGTGTTGCCTCTTTGTTCACCTGAGCTAGATGCCTCTTATGAGCATTGTTTTAGGATCTTTTCTTATAATTGGGATTCGATTGTTGGTGTCCCATTTGTGGGAGGAATCTCCTCTCCTACTTGCTGCCAGTGAGGTTCAACCCCAAAATCATCATTCCAGCTGTCCAGTGGTCAGGGACTCCTTAGCCAAGAGGTTGTGTCTGCCTTGAGTCTCACACCTTGATTGGCCCTGTTCTGAGCTCTACTTCCTTCCTGCATGGAGTTGTTCCTGCAGGTGCCAGCTGCAGGCAGGTGCTTGGGGTCCCACTGGCCTTGTTAGAAGTCCAGGATGTTATCTGCACCAGGGACCAACCTGCTGTTTTTGACTAATTAGATAGTGCAAAGACTTCAAGCTTCCAGAAAACTGCCTCTGCCTGCAGACTGATTGGAATCAGTCTGGAGTATTCTCAAGCAAGTCCACATGCTTCTGCCTTGAGGGCAAATTGTTATTTTCTGTCTCTTAATGGGCCACAGAAACTCCACAGGATGGGGTATGAGAATTTCCAATAGGGTGGGTCAACTGTCTTCCCCCCAGGCAAAAACAGCAAGATAGCCAAGATTTGCCTGAGAAAGATGACCTCCAAGTGTGAGGGAATGATTCAGTCCAGGAAACTGGGGTGTCTACCTTCTAACCTCTAACTCCAAATCCCCCAAACCTGGATTATGTTTATACAGCTCCATTCCACTCAACCCTCCCTCTGCCAGAGCCCAAGGTGAGTGGCCACACTAAAAATGTGTGTTAGTCCTTTAAGAGGGTGCCTTCTCTTCCAGCCTTCTCTCCCTGGCAGTCAACAACCCTGCTGTTTTTCACAGCCAGATGTTGTTTGGGCACCTTCCTCAGTTCCAGTGCTCTCTACTGGAGGGCCCTGCTTAGGGATTATACCCAAAAGTTAGTGGCAAACCCCTACAGCTGAGATATCTCTCCAGAACTTCAGATGCTGTCTGTGGGAACCCAGCCAGCCCTTTCATGCCTCCACCCTTCCTACAAGTCTCTATGTGGTCTCCACTTTCCTTCCTTGCTTATCAAGGTTCTCTCCAGCTAGTCTTTAGTTGATTTTTCTGGGTGCTTCTTCTGTATTTTAATTGCAATTACAGTTTGGTCCTAAGAGCATGCCTGTGAGCTTGCACTTACTCTGCCACCATTTTTAATCTTCCAAAATTTAACCAGAGTCACAATACGAAGAACTAATTCTTACAAATGTTTTACTCCTGCCAATCTAAATCTAGAAATGAAAAAAATTTATTACCACCTTTGCCCAACTGGTTGCGTCAGGCAGATCTAAACAAATGATGTGAGAATTTTTACCTTCTGCCAGATTTTGTCAGAGGTTCAAAATCTCTAAATGCAACTTCCAGATCAAGCAAGGTGGCCCCAGCTAATGGTGCAGTGTTTGGGGTGCAAGAAATTGTAGGGAAGAAAATGTTCTACTTGACCCTCTTAGAATCCTTAGCTGGGTCTGAAAATGAAACAGACAAGGGCAGAAATGCATACAGATTTTACTGAATTTTTACATACATCTGAAATCCTTCACAAGAGAATAAAGACTGAAGAGGTGGCCCAGGGCAAAAATCTTCTTTTACACAAATAAACAATAAAAATTTTTGAATATTGGCAAAATGGATTGGTTTAAGTTAGGGATAGTGAATGGTTAAGAAGTAACTAGAAGATAAAGTTTAGTTTAACAAGCTTGGTTAAAGCTTGTTACTTCTTGGTCCCAAATTCCCTGTCTTTGGTGATAATTTCTTCCTTCTTCCTGGTACAAGGAAGGTACCTGTCAGGTGAGTTTCATGATTTTTTTCAGATAAGAAAGGCAGGTATGGGGCAGAGTGACTTACTTCAACTTGCAATTATCTGCGCATGGAATCCCGCTTCTACAATTTTCTTAAACTCCTCCAGCTTAAGATATTTAATATGCCAAGGTGCTATATTTTAGTGTAGCATATCCTGAAGTTCATCTACTTCTTGGCTTCTATCCATTCCTTCAGAGAATCTCATCTTCTGCCAAAATTCTGTGGGCTGTTATTCCTGGAAAACAATTATTGGCCAAATAGGGGCATTTGAAATAATAGGTAATATTTTGATTACTTTACACTTTTCAAATAATTTTATAGGCTTTAATTTTTGAAACAGCCCTGTTATATAAGTGCTGTAATCATCTACATAATCTACATTTTACAGAAAATGAAACCGATTTAGAGAGATTCTTTAAATTTTTTTTTTAATTTTAGGGATTTAAGAGAGGGAGGAAGAGAGAAGGAGGAGAGAGAGAGAGAGAGAGAGAGAGAGAGAGAGAGAGAGAGAGAGATCAGTTGCCTCTTGTGCACACCCCAGCCAGAGATTTAACCCACAACTCAGGTACATGCCCTGATCAGGAATCAAACCCAAGACTTTTTGGTGCATGGACTGATGCTCCAACCAACTGGACCATACCAGCCAGGGCTAAGAGATTCTTATTCTCACTTTATTTTTATGCTTACCTCAATTGTGCAATGGTATCTAGCATTAATTATATTGTAGTGTGTGTGTATACATACATATATATTACTAGAGGCTCAGTGCACAAAATTCATGCACAGGGAGGTGGTGGGTCTCAGCCCCACCTGAACCCTCTCCAATCCGGGACCTCTCAAAATTCAGGACCACTGGCTCCTAATCACTCACCTGCCTGCCTGCCTAATGTCCCCAACTGCCCTCCCCTGCTGGCCTGATCATCCCTAACTGCTCTCCCCTGCTGGCCTGATCGCCCCTAACTGCCTCTGCCTCAGCCCCCACCACCATGACTTTGTCCCTAAGGAAGTCGGATGTCGGGAAGATGGCCAGTCGACCAGTCTAATTAGCATATTACCCTTTTATTAATATAGATAGATTATATAGGATAGGATTGCTTAAATGGGGGGGTGGGGGGTGGAAAGCCTTTTTCAGCAGCAGTATATGCTCTTGGCAGACAAAAATATATAACCCCTATATCTGGACTGATAGCCAGCCATATGCACTATACTGCCAAACTGGTTATTAAAAAAATTAAACTGCTTTATTACACCTTACACCAAACAGTTGTTGCCCTTAAAACCCTCCTCAGCCCCCACCTTAGGTTCTGCCTTCACAGTTCACCCAGATTAGGTTCTGATTGGTCAGTTTCTATGCCAGTCAGCATCAAAATCTCTGCCTCCTAAGCAGGCATTGGCTCCTCG
>NW_006296846.1:360856-369421 GCF_000327345.1 Myotis davidii | reverse complement strand
GAAAGTGCCCATGAACAGGATTCGGCGAGAACAAACAAACAAACACCGGCCGCGGAAACGGGGAAGGCTTGGTTTCTGTAAGCTCTTCTTTTACGGGCACTGCATGGTCAGGTCAGCTCTTCAGGCTGCCCCCTTTAGGCTCAGTCCTCCGTGATCACAGAACCCAGCTCTCAAATCCCCCGGCGGCGCCAGGAATCCCACGGATCTCCTTTCCCCAGTCAGGGGCTGCGCCTGTCCCAAGGGGCGCGGCTGTCTGCCACGCGGTCTCCCTCCAACCCTCTGGGCTTAGAGGTCTGGCAAACTTTCCTGCCCAAATCCCTGGGTTTTTTTTTACCTTTCCAGGGGAGTTCTGCCCTTCCCGGCTGCAAACCGTCTCACCAGCTGAGCCCTTTCACCAATTCGGGGTGGGTGTTATTAGGTTCAGCTGCTCACTCCATTTGCTCCGGGACACGACCTGGGACGCGTCTGCCTATATCGCCGCCATCTTCTTTCTCCCTGATTGGTCGGTTTCTATGCCAGTCAGTGTCAAAAGCTCTGCCTCCTAGGCAGCCATTGGCTCCTTGCAGTTCACCCAGATTTAGCTCTGATTGGTTGGTTTCTGTGCCAGTCAGTGTCAAAAGCTCCATCTCCTAGGTAGCCATTGGCTCCTCTGGGAAATCCAGAATGGACCCGCCTTCATATCAGCACCAGCCCTTCAGTCATGCCCCTAGTCCTCTACCAGGTATATCTCTGCCTGCTCTGGGAAGCAGCACCACAGGCCTGTGGTGATGGTAATTTTGAATTCTCATCCCTGACCTAACCTTCTTACAGTGCAAGCTCTGCAAAGACAAGCATTTGTCTTGTTCATTCTTATTTCATTCATAGAGTTTACCTGTGTCTATGCATGTATGCTAGCACCACATGGTGACCAGTGGAACGGTCATTTCAGTCGTCATGGTCACTGCCTTTTTATATATATATAGATGTTATGGTTGCTAAATGAAGAAATTCTTCACTGATCTTCCCAGTGAACTGCTTAAGAATACATTTAATAAACAAGGAGCTCAATCTTTTCAAAACATCTTTCTTCCTTTTTCAAAGATGGCATTGGTGAATAGGCAAATTTTCTTTACAAAGTTTAACTAACAATAATCTACTGTAAAACAAAGAGTAGCTCTGTTTATCTCATTCCATCATGGGGCAAAATCCTATAAAAATCAATATGAGAAATATAACTTGAAAGAGCTTTTAATCATATGAGAGGATATTGGATGAAATAATATCAGAGAAGAGAAAAACAGAATTATTCTTTTGTTTTTGAAATATATTTTCTAATATTCCATAATAAACATGTATTAATGTTATAATCAGTAAAATAATTTTAAACAAAGAAATATAGATAACCCTGCTCCTAAAATTACAGGTTTGTTGTTCTCTCTTTTTCTAGTCTCAGCTTTGAATTTATCATCTAGTTGCTACTGCATGCTTCTGTTTGGCTATCCTACTCTTATTTAAAAACACACACACAAAAAAAAACACTTCTAAAACTAAATTAATTTTTTCCCAAACCAAACAATTTTTCTTGACATTTCTATTTCTGTCTCCTTTTCATCCAAGTTTTAAACTCTGGATTTTTCTTCAGTCATCTTCAGTGACTCATTTCCTCCTGAATGTCCTTTTTCTCCAGTGCATGTGTTTGTCACTTGACTTGAAGTTGTCTACATATAGAATCCTTGTTCCTGGGCTTTCTCACTTCCAGTTGGCATGACATCACTACTAGAGAAATTTCCAAAATCATATTTTGTTTTATACTATGCTAGAGGCCCGGTGAACAAAATTTGTGCACTGGGGAGGTGTCCCTCAGCCCAAGCTGCACCCTCTCCCATCTGGACCCCTCAGGGGATTTCTGAATTCCGGTTTAGGCCAGGGATTAGGCCTAAACCGGCAGTTGGATATCCCTCTCACAATCTGAGACTGCTAGCTCCCAACCACTCGCCTGTTTGCCTGCCTGATTGCCCCCTATCCATTCCCCTGCCAGCCTGATTGATACCTAACTGCTCCCCTGCTGGCCCAATTGCTCCTAACTGCTCCCCTGCCAGCCCAACTGCCCTCGCCTGCAGGCCTGGTCGCCCCCAACTTCCCTCTCCTGCTGACCTGATCGCCCACACCTGCCCTCCCCTGCTGGCCATCTTGTGGCTGTGGGCACTGCCATCATTGAGGGTGGGGCAATCAATATATTCCATCTGTATTAGATAGGATTCTTGCTCAAAAATACAGCTTGTCAGAACAATAACTTGTGCCATGTCTAGGGCAACATATATTCAAGATGAGCTTGAAACATCTGTTCCAGAAAGCAAGGAAATGTTCAAAGAATGATAAGGACATGTCAAGGGTTACAGGAATTGACTTTGATGTTCCCACTGGCCATATTTGGTCCATCTCAACATCTAAAAGAATAATAACAGTTATTAATTTGTATGAATTAGATTATGTACAAAAAGAAAGATGCAGTGGAGAAAGAAATGGAAGTTCTGTGCAGAAAAAAATGATAATATAAATGCAAAAGAAATGATAGAAAAGCAGCGCATTGCAACCAATTATTGTGATAATTGGTGACCAATGGATATGAGGATCACTAGTGGATGCTAAATCCATCAGTTCAAATGTCTTTAGGGAACAGGATATGACACAATATCAAAGTACTATCTCAAAAATCATTTACTAATTGCAAAGTGGAAAATGTACATTTATAGATCTGAAGGAAACCATCTTACCCAAGAGCTCAAACTTATCATTACCAATAGCAGTGAGAGGCCCATAATGTAGCCACACCAATCATGTGTTCTTGCCAATAGGTTCAACCCAAGTCCAAAGTAGAGGAAACAATCAGAAAAGCCCAGAATGTAGGGCATTCTACAAGACAACTGGCTGGGATTCTTCAAAAATAACTTAATATACAGAAAAACAAAAAGGCAGTAAAGTTAGTGTAGATGAAAGGAAACTAAAGAGATGTGATTTTGTGCATAAACCTTCATTGGCTCCTATATGAAAGAGTAAAAAACAGCTACAAAATAACAGAATATCTTTATTCTTGGAAGATATGAGCCAATGTATGCAGGAGTAAGAAATCATAATGTCTTTCAAAAATTTCAGCAACAAAAATTTATAAATAAATATATACATGTACATATACATACACAGAGAGAGGGAGACTGTACAGGCAAAAGTGGTAAATATTCACAAAAGGTGAGTCTAGGTAAGGGGTATGTAGGGGTTCATTGTACTATACTTTCAAATTTTGTAGATTTGAAAATTTTTAAATAAAAGGTTATGGAGGGAAAGCCCTTTGCCTGGAAGGAGAAAGTCCAGAGTCCTTGATCCAGCACTCAAGGCCATGTTCCACTTAGATCTACTAAGCTATAGTCAGTCTGTAAGAGATACAAGGGCTAGAGTGTGTCCCATCAACCCTGTCTCCCCAGCATTAGCACCATCGTCTTCATAATTCTCTCCTCTACTCCTCTGCAGGACCTCCTCTTAAGTCAAACTAATCTCACTCTTACAACTCTGCCTGTGCTGCTCTGCCTGTGAACATTGCTCATTTTCTCCATCCAAATGGGAACACTCTCTTCCCCATCAACCCCAGACTGACTTAAATATAAACATGACCATCTAGGTTCACACCTGATATTTCCCTTCATATTTCTACATGTGAGAAAATAGAGGATCATAACTTATGATTCTTAAAGACACCCCCACTTATAAAATAACATCTTTAATAAATAAGTATAAGTTGATTGATTACATTCCTTCACTACATTATATATGAAGTAATCACTATTTTAATGTCAAATTCCAGAAAAAAAGGAAGAAATTTAGTAAATTAATTAGTCATCTCTATGGAATGCCAAACAAAAAGTCATTTGAAAACTTATTTTTAGAATCAGGTGGGTTTGAATAAAATGTTCCCATTTTTGTCAGGACATTTTTTATTATAGGGAATTGAGTAGGCTTGGATGAGTAGAGGAAAGTACCTATCTGATCATTTATCCACACTATCCCCTTGTCTCACTCTATGGCACTAACCTCCTTCTTCTGTGTTTAATTTAGACACTGCTGTCAATTATATTCTCTGGCCTTGGAATTTCTTTCTCTGGATACTGCCTGGCCATATCAGCTTTGGGCCTCATCCAAGGCCCATACTGCCGCACCCTCAATGGCTGGGAATACGCCTTTGAAGGCACTGCAGGACGGTAAGGAATAATTCCTCAAGCCAAGGAATTAGGCTTGAATTACTTGACTTAATGCTCATGCTCATTTTCCATGATCACTTTGGTGTTTCATGCAGTTACTTTAGTGCAGAATTTTCCTATTCATTTACTAATCTCCAGACCAATATGTTCCTGTTCTGATCATTGTTCAGGTTTTTTTTTCTCCAGTCTTTTAATGCCACATGCGCTCACTGTTTTGAGGCTATCATGTATATATCCAAATGAAAGACATGTTTTATCCATACTTCAGAATAGGACTTCATGGTTACTGTGGTCTGGCAACTGCTGGAGCAGTTGAGTGGCTCTGGGAAGTCAGTCTTGCTTTGTGGCCAGGTTGAGCATGTGGTAAGTTACAGATATAAAAGGACTCAGCTGAGAGAGAATCACAGTGCCCATGGATGGGCACCACCCAGAGCTATGCCAGCAGGGGCAGAGCGAGTAACAAAGTGCAGGCTGAGATGCAGAGACATGCCTAAGTGCAGGGGCTTGTAGATGGAGCCAGTAGCTTCTCTAGCATATACTGAAGTAGAATCTAGAAGTCTTCTCAAGAGGCTGGTATGATAGTTCAGCTGTTGAAGGATTCATGCTGGGTCACAGAATGCCTCCCACTAGCACTGTGCTGAGCTTACTGGCCTACCAGCATCTGCAGAGGCAACTCAAAAGGAAGCAGGGCCCAGGCAGAGACACAGGAGAGGGTAACTGAATCTTGTCCGTCTCATCCTGTGCTCAGAATTCTAGTGGAATAAAATGAGGGAGTGTCGGTACCACTTCCTGAGAAAATCACATTTTCTTCTTAACTCCCCATGACTGCCTTTATAGTTCAAGACCCACATCTATTTGAAGTCTCACATGCTCACCTAGAGCTCCTTGGCAGAACTGCTTCTGTGTTGCCTTTATTCTGAAGGTTCCACAAGGTGCTCTGGCCAAAGCTCTTCCTCCGGTCAGGAGAACCTGAAACACAACCCTCGGCCTTTCTGAGAATTTAGAGACAATCCTGTGGAATTAAAGGACTTCAGGAAAGGGACCCTATGTATCAAGTCCTGCTGGCTGCAAAAAATCCTCTTTTTATACCATTAGCCCCTGAGCTTTTCCCCACCCCCAAACCAAAGAAGCCTCCCCTTTCAATTGCAAGAATCTCAGGCTTCCCACATGCCTCTCCCTTACACCTTTCAAGTTGCCCTTTATATTCGCATTCACCTGGTCCAGATTCTCTATTCCTTGAAGACCCTGTTGGTGCTTATAGGTTATAGGAATTTTTACATAATTCTCAACAAACAGTCACAGTAACCTTAGAGTTAGATATTTGAAGCTCACTGTCCAGATAAGACTCTAAAGGTCAAAGATGTAATAACCTTTAGCCAAGATCCTACAGATCTGGGAGTTGTGACTTCATATTCAATGCTCTTTACCTCTTGAAACCTAAGGGTCACTGGCAATATCACAAAATTCTCAGAGTGCCTCTCAGTGTACTGGAGCATAGAGAATAGGAAAGAGAGTTAATGGAGGGGAATGAGAAAGAAATGGAGTGGGGAAAGAGAAAATAAAGGTTGTGGTGGTGAGAGCACTAATCCTTTCTGCCACAGGCATTAATACCCACAGCCACTTTGGCTGGTACCCAGGTTGCCCAAATTGCTGTTTTAAGAAAAATCATCTTACTATTGACAAGATATTTATAGAAAATTCTGCCTTGTAAATAGGTTTGATTGTTTTTTGGGGGGTGATTCTTTTTAAAGACCAGTTTTCCATTTTGATTTAGTTGAACAGAGAGTGTGTCCTCCTTATAAGAAGAGCTAATGGTCATGGTAGACCTGGAAGTGGGCAAAAGTTGTCAGGCCGATTCAGTGTGGCTTTAAAATTATCTTGGAGTTGTTTAATTCTCACAATTCTATGCAGAACTAGACTGATCAAACCTTTCCAGCTTTTGCATTGCCACCTCACAGTCTAAATCTTAAGAGCTGCAGGACAGTAACACTCTGAAGAAGAAGTCCTCACACTGTGAACCCCAGACCAGCAACATCACCATCACCTGGGAACTTAGAAATGTAGTCTTGAGCCACACCCAAAATTTCTGAATCAAAAACACTGTGGTGGGGCCCCAAATTCTGCATTTTCACAAGCCCTCCACAATCCTGATACATGCTCAAGTTTGAGGACCACTGTTCTAGACAGTGTTGGGACAGTGTCTAGGAATATCTAGCAGAATTTCTCTTTTTCATTTTGCCACCCGTGTGATTTTATATCCAGTGCAAGCTCAGCTCTATCCCCTACAGCTCAAGCTAACTTCTGGACTCCCAGAGACAGGAAGTCTCTACCTCTCTTGGTATTGACATATGCTGCTTTCCATTACTATTGAACTCTTCAGTATGTATCTTGCTTCCTAATTGAATTGTAATTGTCTCTGAGGCAGGTACCATGTTTACAATAAGCATAGTCTGGTGCTATATATATACTATACTACAGGCCCAGTGCACGAATTCGTGCACAGGTAGGGTTCTTCGGCCTGACTGGTGGTTGGAGCTGATCAGGGGGGTAGGAGGGTGCCCACCCGGCCAGGGGGAGGGACCACAGGAGGTTGGCTGGCTGTGAGAGGTTGGCTGTGGGAGTGCACTGACCACCAGGAAGCAGCTCCTGCTTTGAGCATCTGCCCCCTGGCGGTCAGTGCACATCATAGCAACCAGTCATTTGGTCAACCTGTCATAATGGTCACTTAGGTTTTTATATAGAGAGAGATGTTCAATATATGTACTGAATGATTTCTTTAAATATATGAATTCATATTTAATAATATATATTTTAATCATATGTATTACTGTCCCAAACATATAAATAACTGTAGCCTTCTTCCTTGGACCAAGTATGTAGGCTTTGGCCTTATTGGCTCTTGTTGACCATTTCCTTCCTTGCTCTCAGTTTCCTTACAGATTCTAGCATATGGATTCAGTGCCTTGAACCTGCACATGTAGTGGAGTGGAACATCATTTTGTTTTCCATTCTCATAGCACTCAGTGGGCTTCAAGTGATCATCTGCCTCATCAGAGTAGTCATTCAGTTATCCAAGATACTATGTGGAACCTATTCAGTCATCATCCAGGTAACAGACCCCCACTGGCACCTGTACCTCACCCATTTTACCCTCATTGCCCATGATTCAATGAGTTCCTTAAAAAGGCTTTTAGCCCTGACCGGTTTGGCTCAGTGGATAGAGCTTCAACCTTGGACTCAAGAGTCCCAGGTTCGATTCCAGTCAAGGGCATGTACCTTGGTTGCGGGCACATCCCCAGTAGGGGATGTGCAAGAGGCAGCTGATAGATGTTTCTCTCTTATCGATGTTTCTAACTCTCTATCTTTCTCCCTTCCTCTCTGTAAAAAATCAATAAAATATATTTTTTAAAAAAAGGCTTTTAGAATTCCATTATTTCCATTCCTACTGCACTCACCTTTCTTTATTCAACCCCTAATATTTTTAATATTTTCTATGTGTTTGTTGATTTGTCTATATGGATTAAATCAATGTAATAGTAAAATCTGTATTCCGTGTTGCAGGATGAAAATAACTCAGTGTTTTCAGTGAGAAACATTTTAATGTTCCATGTAGTTATAACCCAAAGCTCAAATAAATATATGCATTTTTGTGCATTGAGAATTTTTTATTCATTTCTTTGAATGCTGGTACATTCAGCTAAAAATCTTTCTTTGTACTGAGTGGTTTTTAAGATGTGAAATATGTCTTTATCTATTGGAACTATTTCTGCATCATCTGCTAAAATATTAATGTTAATTTAGTTATAATTGAAACTACTAAACCTATCAAGCAAGTCTGGAGTGAAGAGAAATCATAACTGAGATCTTGTGTCTTGTTTAATAACATATCCTATCTAATAATAGACAAACATGGTAATTAACCATACCTCCGACACACTTCCCATTGGCTAATCAGGGCGATATGCAAATTAACTGAAACCAAGATGGGGGCCGGCAGCCAGGCAGCTGAAGCGAACAGGAGGCTTGCATGCTCCAGTGATGGAGGAAGCCAAGGTTCCCCCGTTGCTATGGCCAGGCTCTGAGCTCCGGTCTAAGCAACAATGTTGCAATTATAGAAGCTAAACAAACCCCAGATACCTGCTTTCAGACAGCCGGGGCATCAGAGCTTAGAGCGCCAGTGATGGCAACAGAGTTTCAATTACAGAAGGTAAACAAACCCAGATATCTGCTTTCAGCTAGCGAGGGCCTTAGAGCTGGAGCCAGCTCTCAGTTACAGTAATAGCCATAGAAGGTAAATAAATCCCAGAATTAAAAAAAAAAAAGAGGCTGGGAGCGT
>NW_006296846.1:350285-360629 GCF_000327345.1 Myotis davidii | reverse complement strand
CGGCCCTGCTCTGAGCCTGACCAGGGGCTGCACCTAGGGATTGGGCCTGCCCTCTGCCACCCGGGAGCAGGCCTAAGCCAGCAGGTGCGTTATCTCCCGAGGGGTCCCAGACTGCGAGAGGGCACAGGCCAGGATGAGGGACCCCCCATTCCCCTCGAGTGCACAAATTTTTGTGCACCAGGCCTCTAGTCTCTATATAAAAGCCCAGTGACCAAACAGCAGAACAACTGGTCGACAAGTGGCTATGATGACCACCAGGGGGCAGACACTCAAGGCAGGAGCTGCCCCCTAATGGTCAGTGTGCTCCCACAGTGGGAGTGCCACTCTGCTGACCGAGATGAGCGGTGTTCCCACAGCAGACCAATCCCCACAGGCCACACCCCCACCAGTCCATGAATCTGTTCACTGGGCCTCTAGTATTAGATAATTCCTTTCCTAGCAGTTTCAAATAGATATTTTTCTAGCCCATTATGTTTTGAATATAAACTATAAATTTCAGTTGCTACCTGGATTATGAAGTATTAGTCAAGTCAAATTTACTACTTTACTTACTTTGGTTTTCCTTTTTTTTTAGCCTGGAATCATTTGAATGAGGACAAGAATATTTTCCATTATCAAGTTATGGTCATCTATCTTCTATATAAGTCTTTTATTTAGATTGGCAATATTCAAATGATATTTTCTCCATTTGGTGTTCATTGTAGTCATTTGTGAAATTTACAGTCCTGGCTGAAAGTGAAAATTATGCCACACTTTTATTTAGATTTTTTTCTAAGCAATATGTGTCAAGATCTTTAGAAATGTTTATACACTTTGAGCAAACAAGTCTGTTTTTAGTAATCTGTAGTTTGGAAATAAATAAGAATAAAAGATGAAACTTTATGCAAATTGCATATATTTCAACATAATTTAATATTCTGTAAAATTAGAATACCAATAAAATTTAAAGTTTAGGGGAAAGATTAAATCAGGAGTGGCACATTAGTTGTAATATTACATAATCATTACAAATGATGTTTTAAAGATTATGAATAGTGCTATGTGAAAAAACAGATTACAAACTTACATTTACAGTAAAAACTATATCTAAAACAAATAAAACAGATTTTTTTTGGTTAAGGCACAGACAGAGGCATCTCAGAAGGTTTCATTCTTGCTGTTGTTGTCATCAGCCCTTTAGTTTATTAGGGAACATGTGTAAGGGTCAGGCAGAAGAACTGGACGTAGGCCTAGATTTGAAACTTGGCTGTGTTTGTAGGAAAACTATTTAACCTCTCTGAACCTGTCTCTTAATCTTTAAAAAGAGGATAACAAAGATTTAAAATGGCAGCAGAGTAGGTGGATCCTGCAAAGACATGCTCCCAGGAATAAGCTGTAATTACAACTGAAATACTGAAATGCTCCCTGATAATCAACAGAAAACTCACAGGAGAGAACCCTGATACCTGAGGACTGAAGGTGGAGACCACACAGAGACTGGTATGAGGGGTGGGGATGCAAAAGGGCTGACCGAGTGCCCACAGACAGGAACTGAAGTTTTGGAGAGATATCTCAGGTGTGGAGGGGTGCCACTGAGAACTCTGGGATTTAATCTTCAAGCTGGGCTCCCCAGAAGAGAGCAGAAAATCTGAGGAGGGTACCCACATAACATCTAGCTGTGAAAAGCAGTGGGGTACTATCTGCCAGGGAGTGGCAGCTGAAAGTTCAGGCCCCCTCTTGAAGGGCCAATGTACAAAAATTCCCTGTGGTGCCACCAACTTGTGCTCTGGCAGAGGGAGGGTGAAAAGGAATGGAACTGTGAGAGCAGAACACAGGACTGAGAACTTGAGGGGTAGAGCTCAGAAGGCAGACACCCCAAGTTTCCTGGGTTGAGTCACTCCCTTACACAACAGAGGACATCTTTCCCACATAGATATTTGCCTTGCCTGGTGGGGGAGAAAGTCAACACAACCTATTGGACAACACCTTGTCCTGAGGTCACTTAAGATCTTAAAAGTAGCAATTAGCCTCCAGGCAAAAGCAACTGACCCACCCTGTTGAAAAAACTCTTGCTATACTTGAGGATGATTGTCCGGGGGCAATTCAAGTTGGAATTCTACTAGTCTGTAGACAGAGGTGGTCTCTGGAGGCTTTAAGTCTTTGCCTGATCCAATTAGTCAGAAACTGACTTTAACACTGTCCTGCAATAGAAATTGAGAGGTGTAGAACATCTACCTAAAACATAGTCACAAACCCAGACAACCAAAATGAGGAGACAAAGAAACAAGCCCCAAATGAGAGAACTAGAGAATTCTCCAGAGGAAGAGGTAAATGAAGCAGAGATAAGAAACTTACCTGAAACAGAGTTCAGAGTAATCATGGTAAAAATGCTCAACAATATGAAAAAAGATATAGTAACTATGGAAAAAGAACAGTCTGGGATAAAGAATGACATAACACAAACAAAGAGCACATTGGAAGGAATACACAGTAGATTTGGGGAAGCTGAGGATCTAATCAATGAATTAGAAAACAGAATTGAAAATATCACTTAGAGAACCAAAAAGAAAAAAAAATTAAAAAACAGGAGGCAGCTAGAGGGAGCTCTGGGACAATGTGAAACATAACAATATTAGAGTAGCAGTTGTGCCAGAAGAGGCAGAAAGGAAGAAAGGAATAGAGAAGGTGTCTGAAGAAATAATGGTAGAAAACTTTCCCAACCTGGTAAAGGAAAAAGTCACACAAGTTCAGGAGGCACAGAGAACAAGAACAACTTGAACAGACCCATGCACAGACACATCATAATTAAAATTAAAATGCCCCAAATTAAAGACAATAAAAGAATCTTAAAGGCAGCAAGAGAAAAGAAAACTATTACCTACAAAGGAGTTCCCAAAAGGCTGACACCTGATTTCTCAGCAGTAATCCTACAGGCCAATAGGGAATGGCATGAAGTACTTAAGGTAATGGAAAGCAAAGATCTGAGACCAGGATTACTGTATCCAGCAAGGCGATTATTCAAAAAAGATGGTCAAATGAAGACCTTCTCAGACAAAAAAAAAAAAAAAAAAAAACAAAGGCTAAAGGAGTTCATCACCACCAAGCCAGCATTACAAGAAATGCTAAAGGGGGTGTTGAGAAGAAGAAACAGAGAGAGAAACCTAGCTATACAGAATTAAAATGGCTATAAATAAGTTCCTCTCAATAACCCTAAATTTAAATGGACTAAATGCTCCAATCAAAAGGCATAGGGTAACTGAATGGATACAAAAACATGACCCAACTATATGCTGTCTGCAAGAGACCCACCTCAAAACAAAAGACACACACAGGATGTAAGTGAAGAGATGGAAAAAATAATTTTCCATGAAATGGAAAAGAAAAAAAAGCTGCAGTAGCAACACTCATATCCGACAAAATAAACTTTAAAATGAAGGCCACCACAAGAGACAACAAAGATCACTACATAATCCTAAAAGGATAGATTTAACAAGAGGATATAACCCTGGTAAACATATATGCACCCAATATAGGTGCACCTAAATGTATTTTTAAAAATTTTAGAGGACTTTAATGGAAAGATTGACAACAATACAGTCATAATAGGGGACTTTAACACCCCTCTAACTTCACTGGAAAGATGTTCCAGACAAAAAAATTAACAAGTAAACAGAGACTCTAAAGGACACACTGGATCAGATGGATCTAATACTAGTAGACATTTACAGAACATTTCACCCCAATGCAGCAAAATATACATTCTTCTCAAGTGCACGTGGATCATTCACAAAGATAGACCACATGTTAGGATACAAAACAAGTCTTTAAAAGTTCAAGAAGATTGAAATCATATCAAGCATCTTCTCAGATCACAGTGGAATGAAATTAGAAATCAACTACAATAAAAACACCCCAAAACATTCAAACATATGGAGGATAAATAGCATGTTATTAAACAATGAATGGGTTACCAACAAGATCAAGAAAGATATTAAAAACTTCCTGGAAACAAATCAATATGAACACAAAACAACCCAAAATCTCTGGGACACAGCAAAAACAGTCTTAAGAGAGAAGTTCAGAGAGAACCAATATGGCAGCATAGGTACACACTTGGACGTGCTGCACCCCACAACCACACAAAAACTACAACTAAAATACTGTTGAGGGATGTTTAATGAACTGAAGACGCAGAGATAAGATGAGCACACAGGCGATTGATGCTGGGCAGAAGGCTACCATTCACTTAGGCATGTAGCAACCTCTGTACCCTTAACTATTGCTTTTATTGGGGTTTGGCATGAGGTTAGTGCGTCAGCAGTTAATCAACTAAATTTTGTTTTGTTCTATATTACAATAGCGCATTGAAGACAACTTGCAGCTGTGCCCTCCCTTTCTGCTCTACCTATGACTATTTAATCTTATCCTTTCTCAGAGAGGGAAATGTTCCAGGAACTCAAGATTGTGTCCAATCTTGACCCAGCGTGACTCATTTTCTAGCAGAAGCTCCTAAAGCAGCTTGTAAATAGGGTATAGGATTTAATTGTTGCAATCCCTCAACCATATCCTTTAACACATTTTGCCCAGTTAATCTATGTGATTCCTTCTGAAATGTTTCTTGTATATGAGATTGTAAATCTAGAATTTCTTCTGTTAGATTCTTATGATTGAACAAATGTTTTTTAACCTTTTCCCATGGAAACAAACTTTCATTATAAGGTACAGGGGTAATGCAAAGTGATGAATAATTCCAGTCACATTTTATATTCATTTGTCTTTGCAGACTGACAATTTGATCTCCTATCATTAATACAGCTTGTTGCAGATCAGCAATTTCTGCATGTATTTCAGTATCAATTTGTCTTTGGATGGACCATAATCGTTCTGACTCCTTATGCCAATCAGCTACAAAATCAGTAGTCTGAACAGATTGCTGCAATGCTAGTCCTGCAACAGCTGCAGTGGCTATAATCGCTATAAGTCCCAAAATTACTGTAATTAACATTCCAATAAACCTTTTTCCTCTTTTAAGCAAATCTTCTGCAATATCCTGTAACATAGCAGTAGCTGGAGAATCCTGCCATCTACAATGCATTTGTACTGGCAGCCATACTCCAGGTCTAGCTTTCAAAATATAAATGCTAGGAGGTTGCCAGTCCAGGCTGCAGGAGCTGTGGGTGCGGATGCTGCAGAGGCAGTGAGTGGGGCGAGGGCGTCCGATACCCGGGGTTTGGAAGGGAGTGAGGACCGATGCATGGATGGATGGCTGGCTGGCTGGATGGATGGATAGGTGGGTGGGTGGATGGATGGTTGGACGGACAGATGGATGCATGGAGGTTGGTCTCTATTGACCCGGGTGTGTGCGCTGTGCGTCATTTCTGAGATCCTGTGGAATCCAAGGGTCCCCCTACCCCCCCCCCTTCACGCACAGGGCGCGGTTTCTATTTTAAATGAGCGCTTTTCAGTCTAGGCCACTATTGACATTTTGACCGGATTCATTTTTAATTTGGGGGGTGCGATGGGGGTGCATCTTAGGGGACCTTGCAGTGCCTCCCTCCCCCGCCCCCAGACCCGGTTGTGACAACCATCAGTCCGTTCTCGCTGCCTAGGAGTGTGCTTGTCATTCACTTTGTTCTGTAGATTCCACATCGAAGGGGAATCTTGGGGTAACTTGTCTGTCTGACGGGCCTCTTTCACTCAGCATAACGCCTCCCGGGCTCCTTCCAGCCTCGGCAAAAGGTGGGATTCTATTCCTTTTCATGGCGGAGTAATGTTCCCCTGCGGACAGGCACCACCTCCGCTGGATCCCAGCGTCTTGTTCATGGCTGGTCGGTGGCTTCCATATCCTGGCCCTGGTTTCATGTTTCTCTGTGACTCCGTGGCTGTCTTTGTTGTTGGTGTTGATTTTCACACACTCTCACACACTTCCCCTCAGGTCTCATCCTCCTGACTCTCCAGCGACCTTGCCCTGACCTTCAGGGGGACCCCCTCTCTGTGGTGGAAGGAACACTGGGCGGCCCTGTGCTCATAGTTGCTGCATTTGAGAGGGATCTGGGCTCCCGAGAATCCTGGGACGTGGCTCTGGCCTTTGGTGGTCCCTTAGGGCCTGGGAACATTTCTCCTTATTGTTGGTTACTCCTCACACAGGATGCTTTTCCATTGATTTTTAGAGAGAGTGGAAGGGAGAGGCAGAGACAGAGAGAGAAACATGGATGTGGGAGAGACACATCGATGGGTTCCCTCCTGCCCCCACCCCATCCCAGGCCGAGGATAGAGCCTGCATCTGAGGAATGTGCCCCTCACATGGATCCTTGAGTCCATGGGCCAAAGCTCTATCCACCGAGCCAAACCAGCTAGGGTCTAAATTTCCCATTAAAAATCTTACTTCCTGAATATTACAAAGAGCTTTTCTGCGATGAGATTATGTATATGGGACCCGTTAATCCATTTATCCAAACATTTCAGTGAAAGAGCAGGAGTAGGCGCTGGGGGGAGGGGGGCAGAGAACGTGGTTGGATAGGGTATCCTTTTGTGGTGACGAAAATGAGGTTCTGGACCCAGATAGTGGGGAGGGTCCCACAGCATGTCCTAGGCACTTGGTGGCCTGAAACTGAACCCTTTAAAAATGAGTTAGGCCCTGGCTGCGTGGCCCACTTGGTTAGAGCACCGGGTCAGGGCACATACAAGAATCAACCAATGGAGGCATAGATGCCTGGACAGACAAATCTCTCTCTTTTTTCCACACTCTCTTCTTAGAGAGTTAGAAACATTGATGACAGAGAAACATTGATCGGCTGCCTCGTGCACACCTCCTACTGGTTAGGGCCCATGTTTACATTAAAAAAAATAAAATTGAGCCCTAGCTGGTTTGTCTCTATGGTTGGAGCATAGGTCTGGGGACTGTAAGGTCCCAGGTTTGATTCAGGTCAAGGGCACATGCCCAGGATGTGGTCTCAATTCCCGGCAGGGGACGTGCAGGAGGCAGCAGATCCATGATTCTCTCTCACTATGGTTGTTTCTATCTCTCTCTCCCTCTCCCTTCCTCTCTGAAATCAATAAAAATATATTTTAAAAAATTTTATTTCAGAGAGGAACTGAGAGGGAGACAGAGATGGAGACATCCATGATGGGAGAGAACCACTGGGGATCTAGCCAGCAACCCTGCAGGTGCCTCACCGGGAATGGAACCCTGGCCTCCTGGTTCATAGGTCAGTGCTCAGCCACTGAGCCACACCCGGCCTGGCCCATGTTTACGTAACAGAACGAATGGCACAGACACTAGGATTGCTGAGATTTGGTGAACTGGCTCACACTTTCTCAATAATGAACATGAGTGCCCAAGCTGGTTTGGCCCGGTGGGTAGAGCATCAGCCTCCAGACTGAAGGTTTGATTCCAGTCAAGGGCACATGTCCTAGTGGTGGGCCCAATCTCCAATGTGGGCCCAATGCCCAATGGGGTGAGCAGGAGGAGGCCAATCAAAGATTCTCCCTCATCATTCATGTTTCTATCTCTCCCTCCCTCTACTTCCTCTCTGAAATCAACAAAAATATATATTTTTAAAAATGAACATGAGCTTCTGCCCTCAGGAAATATCACCTGGCAGGTGCCAACTGACAGTCCTGTTGTCCTGATACAATGTCAGTCCCCAAGAGAAAACCAGAATGTTGGAACAGGTGTGTCCCACCACGTGAGCTAGACCCTCCCCAGTGCTGACACACTTTTCTAGGGGGCTCTGTGGGAACAGCAACACCTGTGAGCTTTGATGATGTGATTAAATGCATCAGCACGGAGCGTCTCTGGGACTTAGAGACACAAGGTGTCACTTTACATAACCTGCATGAGGACCAGAGCCACCCAGCAAGACAGCCCTGGGGCCTGTGACAGAACAGAACAGAAACTATTCAATATTCCCCAGCCAGCGGGGCTCGGTGGTTGAGCATTGACCTATGAACCAGGAGGTCAGAGCTCAACTTTTTGCCAGAGCACATGCCTGTGCTGTGGGCTCCATCCCCAGTGTAGGGCATGTAGGAGGCAGCCGATCAATGATTATTTCTTGTTATTGATGTTTCTATCTCTCTCTTCCTCTTCCTTCTTCTCTGAAATCAATATAAAATATATATTTAAAAAATATATATAAATGCTTTCAGATGATTGGTTAAATACAATAGAAGAATTTAGACAGGTATAGAAAGAACAATTAATACAGGAAATTTCCCCCGAGTTAGCATTCCACTTAACATCTTTCATTAATAAAAATGATAATCAAATACAGGCTTCTACAAAGGCAGTTTTGTTAACATAAAATTGTAAGGTGTAATTCCCAGAGTTATTTTTATAGAAGCCAGTCCATGCTTTCAAAGAGTGTAAGGCAGATCCTAATTTCCATAAGTCAGATTGAACAGGATGTCCTTCTTGATGAGGTGTTGGGGGGCAAATCCTCCACCATGCCACACGATGCTTGCATTCGCTTGCGTGGACATGGACTTGTTCTCTTCTCTACACCATCGTAGATCAACTCCATTGGCTTTGGAACAGGCAGAACCTGAAAGGCTTCAACCAATGATGCTTCCATAGGAAGTATTAGATAAAACCTGAACCATCTCTCCTCAACAGGATTCCTAATGGAACCTATTGGACAAGTGCATAAACGTAGGAACATGACATGGTGGAAGTAGTGGAGGTGTACTATTGTTATCCCAACTAACATTTTGAACCCATGAGCACTCAGAAGAAACAAACGCCTATTTTTTGTTAAAGTAGTAGTGTTTTCCAAAATGCTCAGCCAGGCTTTTGCCTGTATTCTTAAACAATGTTCTCCTTGACCTAAAGAAACGCCTCTATTCAGTGGGGGATTAGGAATGTAAGCCCAGTATGTATGATTCTCAGCATTTACCCGAGTGGCTTATTAGTGCAAGCATAGCAAGAAACAAAGTAGATGGCGTCACTTCTTTACCATGACGCTGAACCAGTTGTTCTCTCTCTTGGGTAAGGTTCTTCACCTGACCCCAGGTTGGTATAGATGAATGTTGCATTGACCATAGAGCTTTGCGGATAGGAGGCCCGTCAACATCATCTCTGAGAAATCCTTGGTCAGGCCACTTAAGTATAACTTCCTTTTGGTTCCCATGTCTCAGCTTAAGACGCCTCTCAGGAACCCAGAACTTTTCTTTACCTGTGGAAATATAAGCATAACCTTGCCCCCATCGTAGGACCCATGCAGGATCCCACGGCTGAGAGGACTCATTATGATAAAACACAGGTTGATTCAATTCTTGTGAGTCCTTCTTTACCCAATGTCGCTGAGCAGCAGTGCTGTCAGTCTCATCTTGATTTAAAAAATCAAGAGCAGTTAATAGTCTTTGTTTAGGGGATTCTCCCCCTTTTTGTTTTTTGAGCATTTCCTTTAGGGTGCGATTTTGTCTTTCAATAATAGCTTGTCCTGTTACCAGGGATGCCAGTGATGTGAGTGATATGATGAAATTGAAGAAATGTTCAACATTTTGTAGATAGATATGCAGAACTATTATCAGTCTTAATATTTTGAGGTATTCCCATCACTGCAAAAGCTTCCATTAAGTGAGTAATTACTGCATCTGATTTCTCAGACGTCACTGTAGTAACCCAAGAACTAATTAAAGTTTGGAGTTGTTGAAATAAAACATGCAGCTCTGGCTCATCATTGGGAACAGTGGCAGTCTCAATATTTTTAACAGCGAATTCTGCATATTGAGAATTAGTGACAATATTTACAGCTTGAGGAAAATGTTGCAGTAATAAAACAATGGCAAATAGTTCTGCCCATTGCACTGAAGTGTATGGAGATTGAATTACCTTTGTTAGCTGTTCAGAATGAAAACCAGCTATTCCTAGCTTGTTAGCATCGGTATAAACAGTAGGGCCTTGAACTGGTTCATTAGCTATAATACGAGGCAATATCCATTGAGTTTTCTTAAGAAATTGTAACCTTTTATCTGTAGGATAATGATTATGTATTTTCCCTAAAAACTGAGCCCAAGCAGCTTGCCAATCATCGTATATTCAAAACAATTCTTGAATTTCCTTGACAGTAAAAGGTACTATAATTTCTTCTGGATCTAAACCACATAATTGTCTTCATCTTAATCTTCCTTGTAAATAATTTGGCAATTTTTTTTGAATATAAGTCTGTGATTTTTTCTGTGATTTATGAGGCAAGAATATCTATTCAACAACATTACTGTCTTGAACAAGTAACCCTGTAGGAGAATGCTCAGTGTGGAAAACTAATCATTTAAAATTGTCCATGGAAAGAATTCTATCTAATTGTGCTGGTTGTACATGCTGTTCTGTCCAAGTTAATTCTTTTTCTGCAGCAGGGGTTAAAA
>NW_006296846.1:345137-350175 GCF_000327345.1 Myotis davidii | reverse complement strand
GACCCTTCTGTGGAATAATGGAAACATCTGTTAATTTTTGCCCAAGACATTTCCATGGCTCCTGCCATTGTACCTTTTCTGGGGCTACTTATAATCCATAGTCTTGGAGTTTTTCAAGGAGGTATTGGTAAATCTCCTGTAATTGTGATTGAATTTCAGAAGCTACTAAAATATCATCCATATAATGATAAATTAGAGCATTAGGAAATCTTTTTCTGACTATTTCTAAAGGTTGATGTGCATATGCCTGACTAGTCTAATTTAGTATTGGAAGGGTTAAAGAGAACAAAACGGGGCAGAGAAAAACTTGTTGTGCTTAGTAGCAGCTTGCGGCCTTGAGTCCAGCATAGTTCAGATAAGAAACTATCTCTCCCTGCTCTCCCTGACGATGACCCCTCTCCTTTTCTGCATTAACCATTTGGGTATTGGGGATACTGTTGCAGATCCAGTGGCTTTTGCTGCCGCTGTATCGGAAATGCAAGGAAATCATTTTTTCTCCAGGTGGGAGGAAGAATCTCACCCCCAGGTTCTAAATCTAATAATATTTTGTTTATTTCAGTAGGCAAGGGCAGCTGGAATTGCTGATGTGCCCCTGTGGAATAATCTGGTGGGTCTGGAGGAGGAGCCATGGGAGTTATTCTGGGCTCCTCCGGCAGTGGCTATTGAACTGGAAAAGCATTTTTGATTAATTCCAGTAACTTATTAGTGGGTTTAACATAAGGCAGTGGGATACCACATATTAAAGCCTTCATATGAATCAGCAAATCTTTTAATAACTCTTGTTCGTCATCCCTTGTCTTGCTTTTTTTTAAAAAACCACTAGAATCAGTGCTACTAGTTTCACTTTCTGAGAAATCCTGAATGCTCTCTTATCAGTCACTTCTATATCTTCATATCCCACCAACTTCTGTTCAAAATCTTTCCCTTTTTTCTCTGTATTATTGTCATGAGGCAAAGAAGGTAATGGTCTATGAGGCATGTCTTTATCAGTTTCACAAGCGGACTGATTTCTGCCTGTCGGCTCAAACCAATAACAATGCCTTCTTATTTCTATAGCTAATTTTCTAAAAGTATCTTGAGACACACTAACCCCAGTGCTTTTAAGCACTGAATGCAGCAGAGTCATATATTGACTCTCTGCTGTCGGGGAGCTCCCCCTTGCTCTACCTGGCTTGCCAAAAGTTTTGCGTAAACTGTTGCAGACTTTTTCCCTTTCAGTCCTGTGCTTTCCCCGCACGTACCTTAAGGTCCCACGTTCTGGGCGCCAAGAGTTGAGGTGTGTTTAATGAACCAAAGATGCAGAGGTAAGACGAGCACACAGGCGATTGATGCCGGGCAGAGGGCTACCACTCGCTCAGGCATGTAGCAACCTCTGTACCCTTAACCATTGCTTTTATTGGGGTTTGGCATGAGGTTAGTGCGTCAGCAGTTAATCAACTAAATTTTGTTTTGTTCTATATTACAATAGCGCATTGAAGACAACTTGCAGCTGTGCCCTCCCTTTCTGCTCTACCAATGACTATTTAATCTTATCCTTTCTCAGGGAGGGAAATGTTCCAGGAACTCAAGATTGTGTGCAATCTTAACCCAGCATGACTCACTTGCAAGTCACGTTGTTGTTCCTGATGGAACATTCACTTCTTCTTGGCAGGACTTCAGATCCTTGTTTACAAATGTCCAGCTACAAATACAAAAATGGCTATCATCTAGAACCACAGGAAATCTGGCTGAGTGGAAGTTCTAAAACTAGAAGGAAAGCAAAAGCACATTGAGACTGGTAGGAGGTGCAGAGGCACCAAGAACAGAGGTACAGAGGCACACGAAATGGGCTGACAACTGGATGCGCGATTTTTTTCAATTGGAAGGGAGATAAAAGCTCCCAACGGCTCTGAATTCCAGATTCTGGTGAGACTCTAGGGACCCAGACTCCTATGGGGAGAAATGGGACTGTCTGTCATCAGGTTGGAAAGTGAGGGTGGCTTTCTCACAGAGATCATTGTTACTGTGGGAGTGCAGGACTTAGGGATGTGGAGACACAGAGACCCAGAGAAGCAAAGATGCACAGAGATGCAGAGGCGCAGAGATGGCTGACTGACAGCCATTGCTGTTTGCTCTGCCCTGGTGATTCCCTGAGACCCCGCTCCACCCAATTTACAACCTAACCCAAGCTGTGCCCAGTGGCGTATATGAATCGCATGTCCTTTCACAGCCTAACCTAACAAACTTCAGCTGGGTCAGAGAGCTCCCAAACTCCCAAACCCCAAACAAAGAGGAGAAATCTGCATAGCTCGCAGTAGCTCTTGCTGGGTGGACTCAGGCATTGGCTAACTTTGCAACTCCTTGGAGATCCAGGGGTCAGTGTACTCAGTGGTAAGGTACCAGATTTCAACTCCTCACATCCATAAATGACACAGTCAAGAGGCCCACTCAGTAAGCACTAAAACCCCACTGAAGCCAGTTATGCCCTATAAGAGTGTCTCCAGCACAGCAGCTCTCCCACTGCAGTCACAGCTGGTCCCCACAGCCAGTTGGCCTGGAGGTCAATTCTTGCCAGTGATACCAACAGCAATCAAGGCTTAACTACAACAAGACTGTGCACAGAGCCCACAAAGGGGTACAACAAAAGTGTCCACCTCAGGTGACTGGGGAGGCTAAGCCACTGGGCCAAATAGGACACCTACCACGCAAAGCCACTCTATCAACACAGGGAAGCAGCCAAAATTCAGAGACAAAGAAAAATGTCACAAATGAAAGAAATGGAGGAAAGCAAACTATGGGTTATAGAGTTCAAAACCACAGTTATATAGTTACTCAAGAATCTTCTACAAACCTCCGAGAAACTTAGTGAGACCTTCAAGGATCTTAATGAGAATGCCAAAACAATGGAAAAGGACCAGTCAGAAATTAAGCATACACTGTCTGAAATAAAGAATAATATACAGAAATTCAATAGCAGACTAGAGGATCCCAAAAATCAAGTCAGAAATTTGTAATATGGCCGAAACCGGTTTGGCTCAGTGGATAGAGCGTCGGCTTGCGGGCTGAGAGGTCCCAGGTTCGAGTCCAGTCAAGGGCATGTACCTGGATTGCGGGCACATCCCCAGTAGGAGATATGCAGGAGGCAGCTGATCGATGTTTCTATCACATCGATGTTTCTAACTCTATCTCTCTCCCTTCCTCTCTGTAAAAAATCAATAAAATATATTAAAAAAGAGAAAGTGTAGATATTTTATTAAAAGAGACATTGTTTGTCAGAAGGACTATTTAAAACAGAAAGGATTTTTACAACTGAAATCTTTGACCAGGGTGAGCCATGAATATCCTGGAAGCAGACAGGCACCGGAAAAGGGAAGAACCAAGTGGGAGGGATGAAGAAGAAGAAAAAGGTAAAGATAAAAATTATGAACAACACAGTTGTGGGAAGAGCTCAGGAGATCTATCTCAGTGCTGCGGCCGAAGCAACACTGTGAGTACACACCAGCGAACAGACTTTCTTGGCACACCAGGAAGTGGCAACACCTGCCTGACAAATCTCCAGGAGCCGCCTACTCTTAGCCCTGACCCTCACGCCCATTGTATAACATAGCAAGTGTGTCCCTATTGCATTGGCTGCTTACCTCTTTATATACGGCTGTACTTCCCCAATAAAGTTAGATCTGTGTCTCTGAACCTGGTCTCCGGAGTCGTGCATGCAGGACGCCCCAGTACATTGGACTCTGTTGTCCTTACCCCCGAGGGACCCCCTGTCTCACACAGTGATAACAAATACATATCTATCAGGAGAACAAGATGTTGATTGGCAGGAAGGTAGGGAGGGAGAGAGTTTGAGAGCACAAGGAGTGATAGAGGAGTGTCTGGACGTATGTGGTGTGTGTGTGTATGAGCTAGGGACAGTTAGATTCTGCAGGTCTTCTAAGGGGCTGCTAAACCAGGCAGTCTTAAACTGCAGAGGCCCGCTCCCAGTGCAGACACTCCTGGACGGCCAGCGCAGGCACAGAGACCACACCATTTTGAGAAACAGAGCTGCTTGAGACTAGGATGCTGGCTTCAGCACCACCCAGTCTGGCCTCAGATGCAAACCAGGACCCTGCAACCGCTGGAGACAGAGACCTGCAACCACAGCTACAGACCCACGGACACCAAGAATCTAGACATCCTGGCGGCAGATATCTGTGAGTAACAGAGCCCATCCCCCTCCCCACAGGCTTCCCATAATAACTGATAGAACCACCCCTCAAGCAGGCCTCAGTGCTGCTACAGGAATCTTAGCCTGGGAATGCGCAAACACTGGTAACTTGTTCCCTGCAGCACGGGCTACAGCAGTCTGAGCGTGGAAATGCGCAAACACTGGGAACTTGTTCTCCACAGCATGGGCTACAGGAATCTTAGCCTGGGAATGCACAAACACTGGGAAGTTGTGTCCCCCAGCACAGGCTACAAGAATCAGAGTTTGGAAACGCTCACGAACACTGTGAACTTGTTCCCCGCAGCACAGGCTCCAGGACCCCAATTCCCCAGGAAGGAGGCAGCACTAAACACCAGTGACTTGACTCTGTTTCTTATCACCTGTGCCTGGGATCCCTGATTCCCAGTGCATTCACACTAAGAGCCAGTGATTCCAATTCTTGGTGCATGTGCACACAGGGACCCTGATTCTCAATGCATGGCCACGTGAAGCAACAGAGACTCTGATACTGGATTCTTGGGGAACTCTGATTCCTGGCACGTGCTAGGGGGCTCTGATTTTCAACACATTCCCGGGGGGTCTCTGTTTCAGCACAGTGCAGGTGGGGCCCCTAATTCTAAGTGCGCACACGAGACCACACTGAGCTCTGGTAACACTGACTCTGAGCGAGCCTGGTTCCCACCAACCCACGACAACCACACATCTTAGTGTCAGAGCTCTTCAGTGACACTAGGTGGTGCAAAGCTCCCACTGCACACTGCCCAGGCCCACGCAACTCCACATTTGAACCTTCTGGAGATAGTCAGAATGGGGAGATGACACAATCCCCAAAGGAAGAAAATGAGGAGTCGA
>NW_006296846.1:342187-343754 GCF_000327345.1 Myotis davidii | reverse complement strand
ATTGGAAGCTGAATAGCATGCTAATAAATAATGATTAGGTTACCAATGAGATCAAAGAAGAAATTAAAAACACCCAGGAAACTAATGACAATAAAAGCACAACAATCCAAAATCAATGTTACACAATGAAAGCTGTCCAGAGAGGTAAGTTTATAGCTCTACAGGCCTACCTCAAAAAAATAAACAAGAGCTTAAACTGGTTTGGCTCAGTGGATAGAGCGTCGGCTTGTGGACTGAAAGGTCCCACGTTCGATTCCAGTCAAGGGCATGTACCTGGGTTGCGGGCAAATCCCCAGTAGGAGATGTGCAGGAGGCAGCTGATTGATGTTTCTCTCTCATCGATGTTTCTAACTCTCTATCTTTCTCCCTTCCTCTCTGTAAAAAATCAATAAAATATATTTAAAAAAAAAACACAAGAAAAAAATGATAGTAAATCATCTAACTCTACAACTCAAAGAATTAGAAAGAGAGCAGCAAGAAAAGCCCAGAGTGAGCAGAAAAAAAGGGAGATAATAAAGATCAGAGCACAGAATAAATGACCATCTATGTTTTGTGGGAAATTTCAAACAGCACTTTTTAAAAACTAGAGGTTATGGGAACAAGATAGTGTGCCTATGCTTCATCTTCAATAAATGGTGTTTGGGAAATTGGACAGATACATGCAAAAAAAGTGAAACTAGACCACCAACTTACACCTTACACAAATAAACACAAAGGAGAAACCAAGATGGCAGCATAGGTAAACACCAGAAATTGCTACCTCGCACAACCACTTCAAAAAGACAACTAAAAGACAAAAAGGACATCATCCAGAACCACAGGAAGGCTGGCTGAGTAGAAATTCTACAACTAGAAGGAAAGAGAAAAGCACACTGAGACTCAGAGGAGTTGCGGAAGTAAAGTGCAGAGGTACAGACCCGCGTGTGGAATCGGCTGGCAACTGAGGGTGGGGCTGTCTTTTTCTATAAGGAGGGAGTCTCAAGCTCCCCACTGATTTGAACTCCAGTTCTGGGCAAGTCTCTGGGGACCCAGACTCAAACGGGGAGAAACTGGATTGTCTGGCAACGGTAAGAACTTGAGGGCAGCTTTCACTCAGAGGTGCTTGCAGCGATTACCAGGACACTGAGACGCGGTGCCTCTTAGGGTAGGACTGAGGAGCAGCCATAGCTGCTTGCTCCACCCTGTTGATTCCCTGAGACGCCACCCCACCCAAGCTGTGCGCAGAGTCTTTTGCATATGAAAGGCCTGTCCCTTTGCAATCTGAAAATTGCCTAACAAACTGAGGCTGCCCCAAGGCCCTAGGGCAGCCCTGGGCAAACTACGGCCTGCGGGCCGGATCCGGCCCGTTTAAAATGAATAAAACTATTGAAAAAAAAGACCGTACCCTTTTATGTAATTATGTTTACTTTGAATTTATATTAGTTCACACAAACACTCCATCCATGCTTTTGTTACAGCCCTCCGGTCCAGTTTAAGAACCCATTGTGGCCCTCGAGTCAAAAAGCTTACCCACCCCTGCACTAGCATCTGTCTGCCTTGCTTCATGGCTTTGCCTCTCCTAGGCTAT
>NW_006296846.1:337618-338768 GCF_000327345.1 Myotis davidii | reverse complement strand
AAGAAAATGAATAAAGAGTTCAGAATAGGTGCCTAAGAAGGGCCACTCTGCAAGTGGGTTGCTTTGAACTGAAGGCATTTGAGGCCATGCAGGCTCAGGAGACACTTCTCCCATGAAGAATTTAAATTGGGGCCTTGCCCATAATAATTATCACCAGAAATAACTATTTTTGAGCCGTCTATAGGGCAGGCAAACTAACTTCTAATTACTGAACACCTGCTCTTCTTGTCCTGCAATGACTCTCCTCCCCCTGTAGCTCCAGTTGTCTCACCTATCCCTTATCTCAGAATGTCACATCTATTTCATTTTATCTTTCTGTGTGGAACTGATGCTGTTACAATAACCTGGTTATTATTTAACAGTAGAGGAGTAAAGACTAGTTAATATAGGCATGCCATTTATACAGCTCTGCTAATTTAACACTTTCCAAGTTCGTTCTCTGCTGATGGATGGGAGAAGGAACTGAACAAAGGCAGTTTGGACACGTGCCCAGTAAGATCTGAGAGGAAAAGTGCCTGCGAGTCATACCACCGTAGGTGTGGTCAACTGCAAGGCCTTGAAGCCTGAATATTTAAACCTGAACAAAGGGGCACTCTCTCCTGGTTTTTACCCCCTTGGTTCTTGGCTCTATTGCTTGCCTGTGCTCCTGTGACTCCTGTTGTAGGGGATGCCCTCCCCTGGGCCCACGTGGCTCATGGACTGTAACTGATGTTGAACTGGACCCAGCTACAGTGTGGAACAGAAGCTCTGGACACTGGTACTCCTTTTGGCTCTACTAGAACCCCAGCTGCACCTTTTTCAGGATCGGGTTAAGAGGCATGGGACTTTGCAACCTGAGGAATGTAACACCATGAAAATAAAGTCCTCTACCACACCTCACTCTCCTGTGGAGGCTTCTTAAAGGGCTCATTTCAGTGCTACCAAAAGAACCTCATGCCTACTCAAGTCTAAGAAATCTGACCCACTGGTTCCTATGGCAACAGAAACTCTCATTTGTGGGGTTCCTGTATGTATTAAATTTGGTTATTTCCTCTTGCTAAAAAAAAAATCAGAAATGAATGAGGCAAAATGACAACAGACCCCAAAGAAATTCAAAGAATTGTTAAAAAATACTATGAACAAATCTACTCCAACAAACTAGACAACCTCA
>NW_006296846.1:327689-335919 GCF_000327345.1 Myotis davidii | reverse complement strand
CACCCACATGTTCATAACAGCACAATTTACCATAGCTAAGATCTGGAAACAGCCTAAGTGCCCATCAGTAGATGAATGGATTAGAAAACTGTGGTACATCTACACGATGGAATACTATGCTGCTGTGAAAAAGGAGGAACTTAATTAAAAGGTGAAAAAAAATATATAAATGTGCAGTAGTGAAGGTCCTTCACTTCTTCTACTCTTCTGTCTGGCATGCCCTAGTCCTGTCAGGTATTCAGGAGAGTGTTGAAGTTCCTTGCGATACACTGTTCCTCCGTATTGTAAACCACAGTCCTGATTTTAAAGCAGGCCGTATTTGTCTCCCAGACTGCCTTTATTTGTATTTATAGAAGAGACAGTTTGTGGTTGGGCCCCTGGGTGGCAGTGTTTCTGGATTGACCTCCTAGGCTATAAGTCCTTTCTAGCCAGTAGTTAGGTTTTTGTTTTCTCTATCACACTTAATAATGATTTGGGAGTCAACTGCCCAGAGCTGGTTCTTTGGTCGTTACACCCCACTCTGTTTCCCAAGTTCCACAAAAACAACTTTCCACTGCAGTCTCTGTGAGTGACCCCAATTGGGCAATCCTATGTATTGGGTTTAATAATCAAACACAAAGCTTTAAGGGGGAGAGAAAAAAAAGAACCTGAGAAAGTGCGAGAATTCGCAACCCTCCACCGTCCAGCTCTGTGCGCAGTCTCTTCCGCGTGTCCTCTCTCCCCTGGCACTAAGCAGGCACACTGCAAAATCCGATCCTGCCTTTTTGCATCCAGTCCAGCTATGGGCTGATTTTTAGAGTTCCCTTCTGCCAGCAGCCCTGCGGGACCCTTTCCACACTCGCGGTTCACGCTGGCCCCAACGGCCCATGGACTTTGTGGGGTACAAACTACCCCCGCGCATGTTCCTCTCTCCAACCTGAATTGCAAACTGCACCTTTATCTAGGTGAAATCTGACCTTTCCGTGAGGAGGAGCAGGGCTCCTCTGAGTCCATGTATTCGCGCTGCTTGAGATCCGGTGTTTCTGGGTTAGTAGCTAATCCCTGGATGCCATGGTTGCAGGATTTCTGGATGTATACACTTCTGATAACAACCACTCAAGATGGCGTGGTCTCCGAGGCTGAGCCGACATTCCGGAAGAGATTTCAGCAGCAGTGGGCTCCAGGACAAGGCACGGGACACGTCTGTCTATACCACCACCATTTTAGCTCTCTCCTGAATTCTTTATATGATAAATTGTTCACCTCTATTTCATTTAGTTCATTTTCTAATGATTCCTCCTTTTCTTTCATTTGGGGATTGTTTCTTTATCTCCCCATTTTTGTTGTCTTTTGGTTTTTGTTTCTGTGTAGTAGATTAAACTACCATGCCTCCCAGATTTTTGGGTGTTTTGTGGGAACTAGTGATGCAGTCTCTTAATCTCCTGAGCTGGGTGCTCCTGGAGTTATTGGGTTAATTGAGTTATTTGGGTTTTCCTGTTATAGTTAGGTTTTTAATGTTATTGTCCCATTCATGGATGAAGTCTCCTCTCAGGTTGGCTGACTGTGTGGCTCATCCATGACCATGCCATACAAGCTGTTGCAGAAGTGCTGACTAAACAGAACAAAATACACACTACAAAACACGAAACAGAAGAAACAAAACCAAACATACACAAGACCCCTACAGCACCAACAAAGCAACCACCAGAGGAGAGAGGATTAGGTAAGAGGAAAGAGAGTAAGAATAATAGAAAAAAAAGAAAGAAAAAATAGGAGAAAACAAAACAAACAACAAACAAAAATTATAAATAAGAAGAAAAGGGGAGAAGGCAGAATATGTAAATTCAGAGCTTAAATAAATAAAATAAGAATAAATAATTAAAGGAATTGGGGAAGAAAAATGGTTTAAAATAAAAGAGGGAGAAAGGAAATGAAAAAACAAGAAAAAAATTTGCAGAGGCAAATAGAGAAGAAAGCAGATAGACCTAAAATTAAAAAAAAAAGAAAAAAGATGAGAAATCAGGAGGAAAAGAAAAGAGAAAGGACAAAATTGAGTAGTGAAAAAAAAATCAAGAAAAAATTGAGTAGGAAAGTGAAGAAGAAAATCTATATATATAAAAGCCTAAGTGACCATTTTGACTGAATGACTGGAATGGCCAGAATGACTGGATAACTGGCAGATAGCTATGATGTGCACTGACCCAGACCTTGCTGCTGGGGCCCTGACAGCCCCGAATCTGGTTCACCTGCACCCGAGATCCAGACAGGAGAGAGGAGGGACCCAAATTTCTCATGGAGTTGGCCTTTGGTTAGCTTGTTGCTGGGGTCAACCTCCTGCAGTCCTCCCCCTTGGCCAGCTGGCACCCCTGATTGGCCCTGATTGCTGGCCAGGCCGAGGGACACCACCCGTGCGTGAATTCGTGCACCTAGTTAAATATATGAATGAAACAACAGAGAGTATAATAATAATAAATAAATAAGGCAGATAGACAAAGAATATATATTTAAAAAGAAAAACAGAGGAAAAAACTGAAATAAAAAAGGGAAGTGGCCTTCATTTCATCCAAATTTAATATCCTATAGGAACTCACTTTGTATCCCATAATCCAGTGCTTCTTCCTCTCTCAGCCTGCCAACCTGTTGGCACTGGGTTCTGGGTCAGCTCCTCTCATGACCTCACCGTCCCAACCAGTCTCCAGGTATTTTCTGTCCTTCCTTGATATGTCTCCCCCTCAGCTGGACCCCAGTTGGTAATTGCAGGCCAATATTCTCCAATTTACTTGTATTTTCAGTCTGGCCCTGGGACAAGATGCACAACAGGTCTGCCTATTTGCCATTTTTTCCTCCCTCGAGAACCCTTTTTAAAAGGGACCTTCATAGAACAAAAAAAGAGAGAGAGAGAGAGAGAAGAACTCTTGAATTAAAAATAAGATAGCTTAAACAAAAAAACTCATACAATGTTTCAAAAATTAACTTGAGGTATTACTCAGGGACTAGAGCAAAAAGAATAAGATTTTTTTTAATAGAGCAAAAACTAAGGAAAAAAAGAGAACAGATCAGTATAGGAAATACAACACCACATAATAGGAATTTCTAGAAAGGGAGAACAGAAATTATTATAATTTAAGAAAATTTCATGAAACTGAATATCTAAATAGAAAAGAACTACCAAATGAAGTTTTAAAACCCTGACTAAAAAAGAATCTATATATATATAAAAGCCTAAGCAACTGAAAGACTGGTCGACCAGTTGCTATGACACACACTGACCACCAGTGGGGCAGATGCTCAACACAGGAGCTGGCCCCTCGTGGTCAGTGAGCTCCCACAGTGGGAGTGCCACTCAGCTGACTGATGGGCGCCAGATGCTGGGCTCAAGACTGGTAAGTGCAGCTGCGGCAGCACAAACCTCTCTCCTGTTCTCATCATCGCTACTGAGCAGCGGCAGGCACAGCGGGGCTGGGATGAATGGGAGCAGCATGTTGCCGGCCCCGGACTCGGGTTCCTCTTGGCTATCTACTGCTTCGCACACTACTACATCTCTCAGGAGATGTTGGACTGCCGGTTTCGGCCCAATCCCCACCAAAACTGGCAGTCCAACATCCCCAGAAGGGTCCTGGTTTGCAAGAGGGCACAGGCCAGGAAGAGGGACCCCACCGGTGCACAAATCTGCACTGGACCTCTAGTATTCTATAAGATTCCAGAGAAAAAGGAGATTTTTACATAGAAAATATAAGGAATCATATTGGATTTAAACTTTTAACAGTTAAATTGGACAAAGACTATGGAACATTGCCCTTGAAATTCTGCAGGGAATTATTTCCATGATATGAGGCGCTTTCTGATAAGTTCTCAGAAAAATCCCCTTTCTGGAGAATACACTCTATCAAAATGACAGAATTTTTTTTCCTCCAAGAGGAAGAAATAGGATTCAGGAAATAGAAGATATGATGCAGGAGACAAGGGGAACTCCCCAGAAGAAGGAAAAGAGTGTTTCAGAGTAACACCTGTTTGCCAGGTGTAGAGCACCCAGTCCATGGGAGCAGTGTGACTTGACATGCAGATGTGCCAAGGACAGTCAACACCAAGAGCTCTGCTGCCAGTGTACTATTCTTTACACTTCAGGACAGTGTGCCTAGTGAGATTTTTATTTGTATTTGGTTTTGTTATCCATATGCTAATGATGTTCATGCTCTCCCTTTCATTTGGCCCTGTTTGGGTCAGCTGAGGACATGTTTCACCCCCATTAGTTCTCCATGGCTCACCTGTGAGAGCTGGAGGTGGGCCATGGGCGTCGGCCTATGACCTAAAGACGGTTTAGCTTATATTATCACAGGAGTTTTCATCCATCAGTGGCACAGTTGCCCCTTTCTAACACAAACAGGTTTATGCTTGCTATTATTTTTCTTCAAAAATAAACAATATGTTGTTTAGGGGTAGATATCCAGGTAAAATGAATCAGGAATGAACAACTTACTTTCCAGGGATGAGCTGTGTTCATCAAGGCAAATTCCAGTGTCACTCTACCTATTCCTGGATTTTTAACAATCAGTTCCAGATTTCATACCAAAATGTTTCATTGGAATTATTTGGGAAATCTGTCTCAAGGAGCACCTCAAAACCAGCTCAAGGAGCAGCCCAGAAACTTGCATTAATATTGAGGTTTTGGGGCCTTATCACTTTCTCCAAAACTTGTAAGCTAGCTTCTGGGTGACCTGGATCTCCATGTGCCCTCAGATGTTTGAGCACCTATAGGAACTCTGGCTGTCACTCTAGGCACTAAGGTGAATATATTTGAGTGATTCTAACAATATTTAAAGAGACTTATTTTTATCTATAGACAAGCGTGGGAGCCTGAGATCTTTAGAGAGCAACTCAGTGCATCTTCTGGATTCCCCATCCTTCTTTTTATCTTCAATGAGACTCTGGTTCTCTACTTCCAGAACAACGGTGTCTTATAGAAGGATGCAACAGAAGGTGCTCAGTGGGAGTTAGAGCTCCACTGGGCTAGGACTTGAGGTTTCTTCCACAGACCAAGGGCACCAAACCCTGCCTTGGGGCACATAAAGCTATTCCCAAAAGACTTAGGAAAAAGGACCCTAGAAATGAGGAGCCTTGGAAAGAAGCAAGATGGGGTTTCCACCTCAGTGGGCAGATTCAGGTGAGGTGGCTGAGTCCTGCTTCTCTAGGGAATCTGTCGGGTCTACCATGATATGAATCTCTGCAGGTGCAGATGCTGCCTGTGACTGAGGAGTTTTTCATCAACTTCTCTAACCGGGAAGAGCCTTTTGGTGTTCTGGGATATGACAGCAAGTGTCTCTGATCTTCCTCTGAACTCTGTACCTCCTCTTCACATGCTCTAGCAAAGACAGGTAGACCCAGCCCAAAGGTTAGGGGCAGGGAGATTGAAGAGAAACACTGTGCAAGAATCCTAAAGGCTGTTCCTAGTATCTTGGGCCAACATTTACATTACCATAAACCTCTAAGGATGGCTTCTTTTGGACCTGAAGATTTAATAGAATAGCCAGGGGTGGGGAGACTGAAGCAGACTCAAAAATTAGTAGCTCAGGTGTGGTTAACCTTCATTAATTGAAGGTTTTTGGATTTCAGTGTCAGATAAAGGGTTTAATTCCTTATGTCAATAAGAGTAACTAATGAATAATACGAAATTCATTGAGTAAACTGTGTTTGAGGATAAAATATTTATTCAATCTCAAAGCATCAACTTTGATATTATTTTTTCCTTTATTTTATTTTCCCCATCACCATTTATTCCCCTTTATACACTCTTATACCTCTACCCTCCCCCTCAGTCACCCTTTTGTTGTCTGTGTCCATGAATTCTTTCTCCTTTTTCTTCGTTTTGGCTCCATCCTTCCTGAACTACCCCACCCCCCCACCCCCGTGCCCTCTCCCCGCCCACACGCACACATACACACACACCAGAGCTATCAGCCTGCTCTCTATCTATGTGTCTGGCTCCATTTTGTTTGGTAGTTTAGTCTCTTCATTAAGTTCCACATAGGAGTGAAATCATATTGTATGTGTCTTTCTCTGCTTAGCATAATGCTCTCTAGGTCTATCCATGGTATCACAAAAAGTAAGATTTCCTTCTTTCTTAGTATTCCATTGTGTAAATATACCACAGCTTTTTTATCCACTCATCTACTGATGGACGCTTGAGCTTTTTTCTATCTTGGCTATTATAAATAACACTACAATGAACATAAGAATGCATATACTCTTTCAAATTAGTGTTTCGGGTTTCTTCAGATAAATTCCCAGAAGGGGAATTGCTGGGTGATAAGACAGTTCCATTTTTAATTTTTTGAGGGAACTCTATGCTGCTTTCCACAGTTGCTGCACCAATCTGCATTCCCACCAATAGTACACAAGATTTCCCTTTTCACCACATCTTCATTGTTATTTGTTGATTTATTGATGGTAGCCATTCTGACAGGTGTGCTTTTAGTTTGAATTCCTCTGATGATTAGTGAAGTTGAGCATCTTTTCATATGCCCATTGGCCATTAACATCATTAAAATATCCATATTACCCAAAGCAATCTAAAGATTCAGTGCAGTTCCTATCAGGTTACTAATGGCATATTTCATAGAATTAGAATAAATATTCCAAAAATTTATATGGAACCACAAGATATAGCAACAGCAACCTTTAGAAAGAAGAACAAAGTTGGAGAAATCATACTACCTTATATCAAATTATATTACCTGGCCATAGTAATCAAACAGCATGATCCTAACATAAAAATAGACATATAGATCAATGGAACAGAATAGAGAGCCCAGAAATAAACCCACACCTCGTGGTCAATTAATATTTGACAAAGGAAGCAAAAACATACAATGAGTCAAAGATAACCTATTCAATAAATGGTGTTGGAAAAATTGGACAGATTAATACAAAAAAAAATAAAACTAGACCACCTTCTTACACTGCACACAAGAATAAACTAAAAAATGGATAAAAGACTTGAATGTTGGACTCAAAACCATAACCATCCTAGAAGAAAAGATCTGCAGTAAAATTTTGGACAGTTCTTGTAGCAATATTTTTTGGGGGGTATGTGACCTCAGGCAATGGAAACAAAAGAAAAATTAAACAAATGGAACTACAACAAACAAAAAAGCTTTTGCACAGCAAAGGAAATCATCAACAAAATGAAAAGACAACCCACCGAATGGGAGAACATATTCACTGATACATCTGATAGGGGTTAATATGCAAAATTTATAAAGAACTTATAAAACTCAACACCAAAAAAAAGCACAACCAAATTTAAAAATGGACAAAGAACCTAAATAGCACTTCTCCAAAGATATTACTTAATAATTATGTCAACTTTTGATATGATACAATGAGAAGTACATGAAGTTAACCATGTGATGTTCAAGCCAAAAAATTTTTTAGCCTGAATCTAATAATGAGGAATCAATCAGACAATTCATACTGTGAGGCAGTCCACAAAACAGCTGGTGAGAAAAAGGAGACATCTGTAATACTTTCAACAATGAAGATAAAATTTTTAACTGTTGTAAATAAAATAAGGGACAAAAAAAGTCAATAACTTTTTCTAGAATAAGCTGGTGTAGCTCACTGGTTGAGCTTCAACTCAGGAACCAAAAGATCACTGGTTCAATGCCCAGGTTACGTGCTGGATCTTCAGTGGGGGGCATGCAGGAGGCAGCTGATTGATGATGTTTCTCTATCATCATCAGTGTTTCTATCTCTCTATCCCTCTCCCTTATTCTCTCTCTGAAAATCAATAAAAACATATTTAAAAAATACTTAAGAGACATGAAAACCAAATGCAAATATGTTCCTTGATTGTATCCTGAGTCAGAAAAAGGAGAACCAAGATGGTGGCATAGGAAAATGCCAGCACTTGCTGCCTCCCATAACCACATCAAAATTACAACTAAAATAGGTTTAAGAAGATGGCGGCGATATAGGCAGACGCGTCCCAGATCGTGTCCCGGAGCAAATGGAGTGAGCAGCTGAAACTAATAGCACCCACGCCGAGTTGGCGAAAGGGCTCAGCTGGTGAGACGGTTTGCAGCCCTGAAGAGCAGAACTCCCCTGGAAAGGTAAAAGGAACCCAGGGATTTGGGCAGGAAAGTTTGCTGGACCTCTGAGCCCAGAGGGTCGGAGGGAGACCGCGTGGCAGACAGCCGCGTCCCTTGGGACAGGCACAGCCCCTGTCTGGGGAAAGGCGATCCGCGGGGTTACT
>NW_006296846.1:308706-321308 GCF_000327345.1 Myotis davidii | reverse complement strand
GAAGAGAGTGGGGAGGAAAAGAAGAGATTAACCAAGAACGTATATACATATATGCATAACCCATGGATACAGACATGGTGAAGGCCTGGGATGGGGGTAAGGAAAAATGGGGGACATCTATGATACTGTCAACAATAAAATTTAAAAATAAACATTAAAAAACTAAAAAAACACACACTATGATTTTTCTTGAATAAGTAAAGTTTCCATGCTGTAAGGACAGAGTGTGTTTCTGCACATTTCCAAATATGTGGAAAAGACTTCCATTGGTTATAGCCAGGGGGGGGATATGTTTTTTGTTTACTTTTTTTTCTCAAAATAAAATTTGAAAAAAAAATAAAAATAAAAAATAAATAAATAAAATAAAAACAAAATTACAACTAAAATATAGAACAACCATCATTCAAAACCACATAAAACTGGCTGAATGGAAGTCCTACAACTAGAGAAGTAAAGGAGTAAGCATGTTGAGATCGGTAGGGAGGGGGCACAGGCATGAAACAGGCTGGTCCAACACCCAAGTGTGGTGTCTTTTTAATTGGTAGAGATATCATGGCTGCAGATGCCTCCCATGAGGAGGCAAGGGGTCCCAAACCCACACCAGACCCCTCAGCACAAATTTCTAGTGCTGGGAAGAGAAGTCCCCATAACTTTAAGCTATAAAAACCAGTGGGGATTGTGGCTGAGTAACCCAGAGGCTTCTGGAGAACCTGGGAGTTCCTATTAAAGGGTCAGTGCAAAAACTTACCCAGACTTGATCCCTCTCAGCTCCAACACTGGGGCAGCAGCTTGAAAGAAACCTGGGACGTTCAGGGAGGAACTGGATTGTCTGGCATCTAGGCAGGAATTCAAGGGTAGCTTTATCCCAGACAAGGGTACTCACAGGGGTCATTGTTCCTGTGCTGGGACCTCCCAGTCACAGAGCTGACTGGCAGCCATATCTGAGTTTCCATTAGCTTTGCTCACACTGTTCGCTCTCTGGCGATTACCTGAGACCCTGCCCCATTCAATTTGCTGCTCCACCCAACCTGTTTGCAGCAACTTTTCCATATGAATGTCCTGTCCTGGTTTAGACTTCAGACTTTCCTAAATCTCTTAAACAAGCAGAAGCCGGCATCAGTGTGCCCCATATCTATCAATAAGAGTGCCCAAGACCAAACACTATCATCAGCTTGCCTTGATTCACAGCTGGGCCTCACCTGGGCACTTCCAAACTTGATACAAATAGGAGAAATCTGCAGATCTCTCTGTAACTCTTGCCAGGCCCCCTGGGCAGTGGCTGACTTTGCACTTCCCTGGAGGCCCCAGAGCCAGTGCACCCAATGGACAGCTTCAGACCATACCAGATTACACCCTACACATCCACAAGTGACACATTCAAGGTGTAGACTCAGTGAGCACCAAAGCCCCACTGAAGCATGTCCTGCTCCATAGGAGTGTCTCCTGCACAGCAGCTCTTCCACTGTAGTTGCAGTTGGTCCTCACAGCCAACTGTACTGGAGATCAATTCTTCCCAGTGACACCAACAACAATTAAGGCTCAACTACAGCAAGATACTGCACTCAGTCCACACAGAGGTGCACCTAGAGTTCCCAGCTCAGGTGACTGGGAAGGCTGAGCAACTGGGCCCTACAGGATACCTACTACACAAGGCCACTCTACCAATTCCAGGAGACATAGCAGCTCTACTAATACATACAAAAAAACACAGGAGAGCAGTCAAAATGTAGACAAAGAAATATGTCACAAATGAAGGAACAGAAGAACTCTCCAGAAAGAGAAATAAATGAAATGGAAGCAAGCTAACTACTGGATACAGAGTTCAAAACAATGGTTATAAGGTTGCTCACAGATCTTAATGAGAGCTTCAGGTGACTCAAAGAGAGCTTCAAGGGACTTAGTGAGACTTTCAAGGATCTTAGTGAGAATTTCAAAGACATGAAAAAGGACCAGTCAGAAAATAAGCATACACTAACTGAAATAAAGAATAATTTGTAGGGATCAAACAGTAGAGTAAAAGATTCAGAAAATCAAATTAATGATTTGGAATACGAGGAAGCAAAAAACACCCAATCATAAGGGCAAAAAGAAGAAAACATCCAAAAATATAGCGATAGTGTAAGGAGCCTCTGGGACAACTTCAAGTGAAACAACTTTCTCATTATGGGGGTGCCAGAAGAAGAAGAAGGGAGAGCAAGATTTTGAAAACCTATTTGAAGAAATAATGACAGAAAACTTCTCCTATCGGTTAAAAGAAATAGACTTACAAGTCCAGGAAGCACAGAAAATCCCAAACAGAGGACCCAAAGAGACCAACACTAAGATAGTAAAAGATTCAGAAAATCAAATTAATGATTTGGAATACGAGGAAGCAAAAAACACCCAATCATAAGGGCAAAAAGAAGAAAACATCCAAAAATATAGCGATAGTGTAAGGAGCCTCTGGGACAACTTCAAGTGAAACAACTTTCTCATTATGGGGGTGCCAGAAGAAGAAGAAGGGAGAGCAAGATTTTGAAAACCTATTTGAAGAAATAATGACAGAAAACTTCTCCTATCGGTTAAAAGAAATAGACTTACAAGTCCAGGAAGCACAGAAAATCCCAAACAGAGGACCCAAAGAGATCAACACTAAGATAATCATAATTAAAATGCCAAGGGTTAAAGACAAAGAGAGAATCTTAAAAGCAGCAAGAGAAAAACAGTTAGCTACCTAGAAGGAAGCACCTGTACAACTGTCAGCTGATTTCTTAACAGGAACTTTGCAAACCAGAATGGAGTGGCAAGAAATATTCAAAGTGATGAATAGCATGGGCCTACAAACAAGATTACTCTACCCAGAAAAACTATCATTTAGAATTGAAGGTCAGATAAAGAGCTTCACAAGACAAGAAAAAACTAAAGAAGTTCATCACCACCAAATCAATATTACATGAAATGTTGAAGGTTAGTGAAGAAGAAGAGAAGGAGAAGGAGAAGGAGAAGGAGAAGGAGAAGGAGAAGGAGAAGGAGAAGGAGAAGGAGAAGGAGAAGGAGAAGGAGAAGGAGAAGGAGAAGGAGAAGGAGAAGGAGTGGAGGGAGGGGGAGGGGGAGGAGGAGGAGGAGGAAGAGGAGGAGAGACTATATGAACAATAAAATGGCAGTAAATACATATCTATCAACAATTGAATTTAAAAATCAAAATAAATGAACAGGAAATATAGTGAATAAAGTAAACTGATGAATAAAATAGAATCAGAGGTATGGATACATGGTACAGACTGAGAATCTCAGAGGAAAGGGGTGAGGGAGGGCAGGAAGAGATTAACCAAAGATCTTATATGCATTACTTATAGACACAGACAATAGGGCGGCGAAGGCCTGGGGTGGAGCAGGAACCAGGTGGAGGAGGTAATGGGGGGAAGACAGGGGAACATCTGTAATGCTCTCAACAATAAGGATTTTTAAAAAATGCAATACTTGACTAGTCAGGGGCACTGACCTCTTTTCCCTTAGATTGTCAAATAAAGCATGGCAACAGCCATCACAACAACAACAAAAAGAAAGAAAGAAAAAGTTTATAAAGATCATTATTAAGATAATTGGGAAATTTTATTATGGACTGTATATTAGTTAAGTTTTGGGTATCAATGTTAAATTGGGTGTGAAAATGATATTGTGGTGATGTTTGAGAATATCCTTATTCTCAGGAGATGCATGCTGATGTATTAGGAGTGACATGTCATAAAATACTAGGAGTGATATACCTATAAATTACTTTTAAATGATTCCAAGAAATAGTAAATATATAGAGATAAAACAAATGTGGCAAAAATGTTAATTATTGGTAAATCTGGGTAAAGAGAATACAAATGTTCAGTGTAATAATTATTCTTTAACATTTTGTAGTTTAGAAATTTCAAACTAAAAAATTGGGGAAGGGGCAAACAAAGAGTCTTTAAAACACAAAAGTGAATGAAATACATGTGGATCAAAGGGCTTGGAAATATGGCCATTAAGTTGCTTTTGTAAAAGTACAAAACAGCCATTATTATTGTGTGATATGTTTTAAGTATTACAATATTTAAAGATCAAATACAAAGAGAAGAAAAACCGTATTTTTCAAAAGAATCATCTATAATAAAAATTTGATTCTATTAACCTACGAAGTCAGATACCCAGCTCATATATAAAGTCCTTAAAAGGCTCTCTCAGAAACATCATTCCTATTTCCTAATTAAAGCTTTCTTTTTGATTAGCTATCATTCAAGATAAAAAAATTAAACTATTACATATTTTTTAACATTTTTAGATTCATATCTGCATTGTCTTCTGCCATTTTTATTATAAATATAAATACATTGGAATCTAGTAATTGTTTAAAGTGACCACTTATCATATTAGTCCCCATTTAAACATATCTTCCCATATGACACACATATATTTTCCTATTCACTATGTCAATATATTTGTTACTCTCCTTCTTCAAATAAAATGCAAATTAAATGTAAGTAAAGCAGGATCTTAAAGTTATTAAAAGTAATGGAGAACTGCTCACACACAAAGTTTTGGCAAAGGTCTGAGAGAATTAAACCAGTAAATATTTAAAGAAAACAAAGTCATAAAGGTAACACGTTATTATGTCAAAATAATTATTTGAATATTATAGATGAAGAGATACCTTAGGAATTGCTCTAATGTTTAGGCAAAATAACCTTATTTGTGAAGGTGCTGCAAAAATCAGAAGTGGACTGAAGGGTTCCATACATACTCTCTTAAATCTCTGTCATTCAAATCTAAACAACAAGATTTATTTTTGGTTCATTCTAAGATTTGGTGTACTTTCAAGCCTAATTAAAATTGTGTTAAATATTAAATTGAATCATGTGAAACTGTAGGGTTTAATCTAATCCTATATAATAAAAGCCTAATATGCTAAGTGTCTGACCGTTTGACCGTCCAACCAGTTGTTATCATGCACACTGACCACCAGGGGACAGATGCTCTGACCAGTAAGTTAGCTTGCTACTGTGGTCTGGCCCATCAGGACTGGGCAAGATGGAACAGACATGCCCTGGAGCCCTCAGATGGTCCCTCTCCAGCCTGTGTCCTCTAGAAATCTGGGACCCCTCGGGGGATGTTGGAGAGTTGGTTTTGGCCTGATAGAAGCAGACCAGGCCAAGGGACCCCACTGGTGCTTGAGTCTGTGCACTGGGCTTCTAGTATAAGATAAAAGAATCTTATCTTAATTGGTTTCATTTCTAACAATAGAGTCCTAATCAAATATTTTGTTTCCAATTTCAAAGGGATTCATTTTAAGTGGTCATTTTTTCCAGTAGCTATTATCTTTGTTAATTTTACCTAGATTGGGGGTTATAGTGACATTTGTAGTGCAAGAGGTGGAATCCACCCACCCCCAGGAGCATTGCTTTAATAGGAAAAAAGCCATCCTCAGGTTCAAAAGACAAATTAAAAATTAATCTTTGCAATCAATCCATTATTTTTAGTTGAAGAGTTGTGAGTGTGACATGCTATAATTGTTTTAATAAGAAACACACCAGAATGTGCATGTCCAAATGAATGTAGATATTCTCAATGTCATTGCCCTGGTAGGTTACACAAACATTTTCACAATAGGGTCATGGTTCCAAACTGTTGTTGAGTCTTTCCTGGAATTGCCTTAAAATTCTGTGGAAATAATTTTTTTACTGTCTATCAAGATGTCATATTTACCCACTGAAGTAGATTGGTTTCCAGCAGTGCAATAAGTAAACATTTTGGGCAATATATTTGAAGGCACAGGCCAAAAAATGAAGTTGGTATTCTTCTCTGGCCATGTTTTACCTGGGCCAAAGCATCTCCCACAGGCCCTCTTCACACATTATACTGCCCAACTTCAGAAATATCATTACTCCCTTAGCAGTGTGATAAGGCTAGGCACATATAATTCTCCAGAAGTGTTTGCTGGATGTTGAATACGTGAGTGAAGACATTACTTCTTTACATGTGTAATTCACGTATACAGTGAAATAGAAATAGCTCATAGTTGGTAAACAAAAAAGGCAACCAACTTTTTTCCAGTACAATTGAACTTGCCATGTCATAGCCTAGTATTTCGAACCATTGAATATCTCTAAGCTGTACCAACCTCTCCCATCCCTCTTTCCCAAGAGTTCTGACTACTCCCAACAGCAGAAGGTGGGGCTATGCTGGTTGATTAATCTGGATGTTTAAAACCAGAAAAATGAGTAAAATAGTGAAGCAGAGTGTCATAGCAAAAATGTTTGTGCATATGAAAAAGATCTTTAAAATAATCTAGCACAATTTGTAATGAAGTGGAAAATGCCTGAGGTGCAGCGAGGATAATCTGCTTTCCCAGGACCACACAGTGGTTAAGAATATGGGCTCTGGAGCCAGAATGCCTGCATCTCCAAATCCTGGCTCTGTCTCTAACCAGCTGGGTGACCCTGGGCAGGAATTTTACCTTCCCGCTCTTCTTGATGCTTAGGTTGTCTTATTCTTGAGGCACTTAATACATAGGAAGTACCCTCAAAGTGGTTTTGATTATTATTATTTAAGCTGCTGTTGTTTTTCCAAGCCATACTGCCAGTTACAGGGTATTCTACAATATATTCTTTCAGCAAATAATTTTTAAGCCCATACTTTGTACCAAACTCTGTTCTAGGTGCTGGGGGATACATCAACAAACAAAGCAAACAAAAATGTCTGCCCTTATAGAGTTCACGTTTTAGTGAGGAAAAACATAATAAATTTTAAACATGATAAGTAAGAAAATTTTATAGTAAATTAGAAGATGATAAGTGCTGTGGACAAAAAAAATAAGGATACTCCCAAATGTTGGGGAGAAGAGAGGTGGAACAGATGGAGCTATTAAATCAGGTGCTCAGAGTAGACCTCATTGAGAGGGTAACATTTCAGACCTGTAGGACGCTAAAGAAGGGAACCATCAGGAGAGCTGAAGGAAGAGCACCCAGGAAGAGAGAATCCAAGGGCTTTACATTGCAAGTGTGGCTGGTATGTTCGAAGAACAGCAAGGACGCAAGCCTGGCTGGAAGTTAGTGAGCAGAGGAGAGGTAAGTAGAGATGAGAGAAAGGAGGTAATGGGAGATAAGATCATTAAGGAGCTTTGAAAGCCATAGAAAGGACTATGGATTTTACTCTGTAAGAAATAGGGAGCCACTGCAAGGCTTTGAGTGAATGGGTGAAAATTTTATATTTTAAAAGGGTCACTCAGACTGCTCTGTTAGAAAGGGAAGCAAGGGAACTATTTAGGAAGTTTTTACAGTACTCCAGAGGGGCATGATCATGGCTTGAACTAAAGCAATATCAGTAGAGGTGTGAAAAGTGGCTGGATTTCAGGAATATTTTGAACAGCTGACAGACTGGATCTAAAATGTTAGAAAGAGAGGAACTAAGGATAAATCCAATTATTTATTTGTTTGTTTGTTTGTTTGTTTGTTTTGCTGGGCTTTTAGAAGACTGGAAGTGTCATTAACTGAGATGAAGACAGTGGTTGCAATAGTTTCTGGGGGATGAGCAAGATCAGTTCAGTTTTATAATTCTTATCCTTGTTTCTCTATAGGTAAGATATTTCCCCTCTTCTGGCTTCTTTTAAATTTTCTCTTTGTCTTTGGTTTTCTGTAGTTGTAATAGGATGTGCTTAGGTATTTGAGTTTTGTTCAGGTTTTTTGTTGTTTTTATTATTCTTACATTTTTGTTCTCTGGGTTTCTTGGATCTGTAGTTTGTTGTCATTAATTTTGGAAAGTTCTTAGCCCTATTACTTTACATATTTATTTTACTTTCTACTCCTTCTGATATTCTAATTCTCTGTATGTTATATCTTTTAAAAGTATCCTACAGTCCTTAGATGTTCTTTGTTGTTTGTTTTGTTTTCAGTCTTTCCCCCACCCCCCCTTTGAATTTCAGTTTTGGAAGTTTCTATTGATTGATCTTCAGGCTCACTGATTCTCTTTTTGGCTGTGCCCAGTCTAATGAAGCATCAAAAGCATTCTCATTTTTGTTACAATTGATTCTTTCTTAAAATTTTTATCTCTATAGTTACATTGCTTACATGTTCTTGCATGCTAATTTTTTTCATTAAAGCCCTTAGCATATGAATCATAGTTATTTTAAATTATCTGACAATTCTAATGCGTATCATCTCTGAGTCTGGTTCTGATGCTTGCTTTATCTTGTCAGACTGTTTTTTCCTTCCTTTTCGGTGTGTCTTTTAATTTTGTGTTTAAAGGTGAAAGTGTGATGTTAGGTAATAGGGACTGAGGTAAACAAGCCCGTGTAAAGATTTATGATAATCTAGCTAGGAGTTGGGCTGTGTTTAATGTTGTAGTTATAAGTGTCAGAAGCTCAAAATTCCTCCAGCGTCCTTTTTTTTTGGGGGGGGGGGGTCTGCCCTCTTGTTTTGGGACTTCCCTAATAATTCCTTTTTAAGGATAGTCTGTCTTAGAGCTCTTTCAGCTCTAGTTAGGGATAGTTTGTCTGTAGCTCTTTCAACTAGAATCCCCTGTCCTATACTGGAGCATTGTTTGTATGGTGGTAAGGGTGGAGAATAAGACTGTTCTATAGTCTTCCAAATAGATCTCAGTCTTTTAGTGGGCCTCTGTTTCTGGCCTGTGACTTTCACAAGTGTTTCTTCTTGTATAGGACCCTTTCTCCCCCTTAGGTGAACAGGAAAGGAGTGAGAAAGTAGGGGTAATTCTATGATTGGATACCTGAATAAATCTTATCTGTAAGGCAGAGAAATTAAGCAAAGCTAAAGCTGTAGTTGGCAAAGAAACAGCAGCCAGTTATAGTCAGGATAAGGGAACATTTGGTTATTTTATTTTTTTGTTAATCCTCACCCAAGGATATTTCCCATTGATTTTTTTAGAGAGCGTGAAAGGGAGGGATGGAAACAGAGAGAGAGAGAAACATCGATGTAAGAGAGACACATGGGTCGATTGCCTCTGACTAGCACCCTTACCAGGGCGGGAGATTGAGCCTGCATCCTAGGTACATGCCCTTGACTCAAATTGAACCCAAGTCGCCTCAGTCTGTGGGCCAATGTTCTATCCACTGAGCCAAACTAACTAGGGCAACATTTGGTTATTTTGAAAGTTTGAACAATGTTTGTGTTCCTCATGTGTGTTCAGATGTTATTATGGAGTTTTTGCCTTGATCTATCCTGGTCACAGTGGTATTATCTGATATTGGTGTTCTGGAAATTATATCCAAAAGGAGAAGACCAAGGTCTAGCCGTGAGTGCCAGCTCAAGCCAGTTCTGGGTTTCAGGGACTGATCTCTTTCTCATCCGTCCTCAATATCTTCCCACTGTTCCTTTCTTTGCCTCATTTTATGGGTATCTTGTCCCTCATAGTGTCTACTCTACCCCATATTCTGGAAGCTTGTAGTTTACATACTTAACCCGAAAAGGACACAGAGCTCCACCACCAGTATACTTATCTGTGCCAGCTACTAGTTGTTCTACCTATTTAAACTCTTCTAATCTGGTTAAGTTTTCATAATTGCCTAGATTATGGGAATGGAAGCTAAATACTATGAGCATTTGCCAGGTGTTCATGCTTATGTTTAAATCCTGGTAGTAAAACCTACTTGCTTTGGCAAGTTATTTAAAACCCCCAAGTTCCAGTTTCCTCATCTATTAAAATAACTTAATAAGCTTCCTTTTTAGGACTTGTTGACACAATTAGAGCTAATGTTTAAAAAGTGGCTAAGAAAGATCTGACTTTCAACAAATGGTGGTATTGGTAGAAGTGACAGAAATGATGTGAAAGTTGCCAACACCTTCCCCATTGTCTTTCAACTCCCCATGTTGTTGCCACATCATTTGTATCTCATTGGTCTGCCTTGTTGAAAGATACACTTAGAGTCATATATTATGAGCAAAACACAGTATGCATACCAACTATTGAAGCCAATTAAAGTCACATGGAAACAACATTTAACTTGGAATCTAGTAACTTAATTTGACCCCTGGTACCATAACTTGGAAGTGTGTGTCCTGCAGCAAGTTATTTGACCATCTGAACTTTAGATACCTAATCTGTTAAATAGGTATAAAGGGTGAGGGATAGGAGAGAGTGTTTTAAAGATTACATAGGGTAATATTTTTCTTTTTAAAGATATTTTTATATATTTTCAAATGTTTTTCAAACCTAAGGTGCTCTTATGATAGGTTTTTATCCATAGTTTCACATGCTGTATTTCTTTCTTAAGCTTATTATTAATCATGGAATTAAAAAACAAAACAAAAAGTAATCCAAATTTTCCTCCAAAATATTTGGGTTCACGTCTTTGGGCCAAATTCAACAAGACTTAGCTAAGTAAGTTGCCTTGCCTTATGTTCCAGGCTACAAACCAAGAATGTAGTCACTATTGGTGACCAACTTCAAATATTACTATGTCAAAAGACTGATCTACTGAGGGCTATGCTGAAAGGAAAAGACAGGACTGCAAAAATTATTCCCATCTTGACAAGCGATAAAATATAATGTTGGGGGGAAAAAATGTCCCTTTCCCCACCCCACCCCCCAAAAAAGATGATGCCAGTTTTTTGAGTCATATGTTCAGAAGAAACAAACAACAAATATTTACCAACACCATTTTGTTGTCTGGTGGGGAGGGTGCTAACTTTCTTTGAATCTCTGGCCTCTATCTAAATGTGTAAATGATCCTCAGGTCCTCAGAGGAACGCTGAGCTTTAATTATTATTACTTTCATGTTACAAGTAAGGAGATCCAGGTAGGAATGATTATGCAACTGATCCAAAATCACACAGCTAGTAAATGGTGGAGTGGGAACTGGAGGTGGATCTGTTTGGTTTGAATATAATAGACTTCTTTGTACTTATTGGGATATTTACTAAGGGAAAAAATGCCATCTGAATGAGTCTTGTGTTATTCACATTCCAGAGTAAAATTAATGTTCCTGGGAGAATGAGGAAGGAAGTCATAGAATTCCTGGGTAAAGGGACATTTAAAGCCCTTTTAAGGAATCCTGCCCCCCTGCCTAATGAGTAGATCCTTTTACAACAGCTGGTCTAGGCCACAGTGACAGGGATGGTTCTTCCATATACAAAGTGAAATCTGTGAGACTATAGCTTTCAATCTAGTCCAACCTAGTTCGATCTCCTTCTTAAGGTCAGAGAATCCATCTCTAACCCCTCTCTCATGAGATCCATCATGACTTACCTGGCCTTCTCTCCAACCATTTCAGCTATTTCCCAAGGGTACAGAGGTGTGAATCTCTTCCTCTTAGTTCTCCAGTGGGAAGTTTCCCCACACATCCGCATCCCTCCAGGCCTAACTGTTCTGAATTCCTTCCAACATCTGCTGGTGACATTAAAATTTGCCAAAGCAGCAGGCTATTTACCTAGCTTCTTCTTTAAATCACCAAAGAATTCACCAATGTGAAAAACTCACAAATAGTGAGGCTACATAGGTTTTTTTTTTATAAACAACAGTTGCCAACTCCACAGATGTCAAAACTTGCAGGGTGTCACAAAGCCCACTCTAACAATGGGGGGAATGGGCTATGTAGCACTTGTGAAATGCTGGCTGTGTACCAGGCTCCTTATGTGTCTCCAAGCACCTCTAAACATGTGTTGTCTCATTTAATTTTCACAGATTCCTAAGTGGGTAATATTATTATCACTTTATAAATTGAGAATTTGAGCCCTAGCTGGTTTGGTTCAGTGGATAGAGCATCGGCCTGCAGACCAAAGGGTTCCGGGTTTGATTCCAGTTAAGGGCACATGCCCACAGTTATGGGCTTGATCCCCAGTAGGGGGTGTGCAGGAGGTGGCCAATCAATGATTCTCTGTCCTCATTGATGTTTCTATCTCCCTCTCCCTCTCCCTCTCTAAAATCAATAAAAATATATTTTTTTAAAAAAGAGAGAAATTGAGTTCCACAATCACACATAGGTCACAGCTGGTGAGAGGCAGAGTTGGATTGAAAACAGTGCTCTTGTATTCTCTCCCACTCCAGGCTGCGTCATTAAGTAAGACAACTTCCCAAAGGGAAGGGATCCTATAAGTGAGCTATGGAGACAAACTTAGAATATCAGATTGGGGACTAGGTTATGGATAGTTTTAGATGTCAAAAAATTTGAAAATAACTTAAAGAAAGTCATAAGTGACAAGGAATTTAAAATATCATTTGGGCAATAAGTTTTAACAATTAAAGAAGAATTTGAGAATGAGAGCTATGAACAGTAAGAAAATGAAGACTGGAGACTGAACTGGAGATAATTCCTACCATCTAGAAATAGATAATAATGGTCAGGGGATGATGGATGACTTGGATAGCCAATCTACCCAGTAATTTAAAATGCTCTAAACTGGGGGAGAACCAAGATGGCGGCATAGGTTAACGCCAGAATTTGCTGCCTTGAACAACCATTTCAAAAGTGAAACTAAAAGACAGAACGGACACCATCCAGAACCACAGGAACACTGGCTGAGTGGAATTCCTACAACTAGGAGGAAAGAGTAACGCATAGGGACACTCAGAGGAGGCGCAGTGCTGAAGTCAAATTCTGCGGTGCGGAGTGCGCGGGGCGGGCGGCGGCGCCCCCGCGCGGG
>NW_006296846.1:272525-307221 GCF_000327345.1 Myotis davidii | reverse complement strand
GCCCTTCCCCCTTTCCTTTTTTTCCTCTCCTCCTCCTCACCCCATCTCTCTCTCTCTTTTTAAGAAGAGGAAGAAGAAAAAGGTAAAGATACAAATTATGAACAACAAATATGCATCTATCAACAAGTGAATCTAAGAATCAAGTTAAGAAATCTGATGATCAGAATGTACTGGTGATTATAATAGAATCAGGGACATAGAAAGGGAATGGACTGACTATTCTTGGGGGGGAAAGGGGTGTGGGAGATGCGGGAAGATACTGGACAACAATCGTGCACCTATGGATGAGGACAGTGGGTGGGGAGTGAGGGCAGGGGTTGGGCGGGAACTGGGAGGAGGGGAATTATGGGGGGAAAAAAGAGGAACAAATGTAATAATCTGAACAATAAAGATTTAATTAAAAAAATTTTTAAAAAATCCTCTAAACTGGCAGTATACACCTGGCGAAAACCCAGTATTCTCTATGGATTGTGTAGCATTTCACCTGTGTGACTAATGAAAATTAAATATACTGGGAAAGGAATTGACAGACATGTAGATGAAGCACATGATGAGCTCTTATGCAACCTTAAGTTATGTAAATGGTACCAATGAGAAAGAAAGTCTGGATTATAAAAGGAAGGCAAGCATCATTCAGTTAGTCTCTCCAGACTCACGGTTTAAAAATGAAGTTCCTTTTACCACTGACCTTTCTGGTTTTTATTAGTTCTCTGGGTTGGGCAAAAGATAGGCACTACTATATTGCAATTAAAGAAACTACGTGGAACTATGCTCCGACTGGTAAAAATATGCTGAATGGGAGGCCTATATCAGAAGATGAGTAAGTAATACCTTTGTGTTGAAAAAAGCTACTATCAGAAGCAAAAGTTTCTGTTACTAATGGATAAAATGCTGATGAAGAATTTCAAATGATTGACCCTTTAACGGCACATTTGAACCACTACCAGAACCACTTCCTTTCTGTTTTTAGTATAAGATGGCATGGAAGACAGATATTAATATAAATCAGACATCGCTCCTTCCAGGGATTATTGCCACTCTTGCCCTCATGTCACATTACTTTGGGAACATGTCTTATTCTGTTTTTACCAGCTGCTTTGTTCAAGTAGTGCTCAAGATGTAAAACCAGTCTTCTTTCTAATATTGAGTGTATGCCGGAGACTGTAAAATTGCAGCTATCTTCTTGACTTATCTCTTCAGATAATAGGAAGGGGGTAATCTAGAGGTTACTTGTGGAATATGGATTTACTGTTTGTTGCCAAAATACCCCAATTCTACTAACAAATCACAAGTGTATTTAAATGTGTAAATGATCCTAAGTGCTTGTGAGCTAAAGCAACTTCAAAGTGAGGTGAGAAGCTCTTTTGTAGTTCAGTACAAATACTTTGGTAAGTCTTTTTTCATTATTCTTTTTTTATTAAATATATTTTTTATTGATTTTTTACAGAGAGGAAGGGAGAGAGATAGAGAGCTAGAAATATCGATGAGAGAGAAACATCGATCAGCTGCCTCCTGCACATCTCCCACTGGGGATGTGCCCGCAACCCAGGTACATGCCCTTGACCGAAATCGAACCTGGGACCTTTCAGTCCGCAGGCCAATGCTCTATCCACTGAGCCAAACCGGTTTGGGCTTATTATTCTTTATTGTTTAAAGTATTACATGAGTCTCCCTTTTCCCCCCATTGACCTCTCCCCCAAGACACCCCCTCCCAAGCACAAGCCCTCACCCCCTTACTGTCTATGTCCATTGGTTTTGCTCATATGCATGCATATATTTTAAACCAAACCCCACATGTATTACTTGCTACCTTTGCATTTGGTCTCTTCATCAGACATTCCAATATTCTCCTTGGCTGCAACACCATTTTTTATGCCCTTCATATTTTCTCTGGTGTCTGTTTTCTCTATCAAAATTAGGTTTTAAAGATTCTTTCTTCTAGTTTCACTTGAATCAACTTTTTTTTTTCTAGTCAAAATTTGTTAACATTCTCTTTTTTTTGTTTGTTTCTTTTTTGCAGAGAGTCCCAGATATATCTACAACGTGGCCCAGATAGAATAGGACGTGTTTATAAAAAGGCTTTGTATTTTCAGTATACTGATGGTACATTTCAAAAGATCATTAAAAAACCATTATGGTTGGGATTTTTAGGTCCAATAATTAAAGCAGAGACTGGAGACTATGTTTATGTACATGTAAAAAATTTTGCTTCAAGAATGTATAGTTTCCATCCTCATGGATTAACCTACACTAAAGAAAATGAAGGTAAGTGGATTCTCTTCCCTTATATGCCAGAGTTTTTGCTCATAGAGAGAATGAACCCAACACTTGAGGAAAAATAAGGTAATTATTAACTGGGTATCATTATGAACTAGGAGTAGTTTGAGATGTTTCCATACTCTTATTACTTCTGATGTCTTTAATATTTATATCCAAAACAGTTCTTTTTTAAATTTTTCATTTAAATTTTTTTTTATTTGTTGCCATGTGCATTTTAAAAATTTTATTGAATTTATTGGTGTGGCATTGGTTAATAAAAATATATGATTTCAAGTGTAATACGTCCATCATCTATATTTTGTGTTCTCACCCAGAGTCCAGTCTCCTTCCTCATTTAAATCTTGAATGAGTGACAACTCTGGTACAATTTCTGGGAAAGAAAAAACACTTTTTACTGACCCAAAGGACATTTTTTTGTAGGAGCCACTCATGAGAGAAATGTTTGTTGGCAGAAATACTGTTCTGCCCCATCGTATTTCATTTCCTAGTGAATGAGGATTAGCCTCTTGGAAAACATCAGTGTCAAGCGAAATCACTGACTTCTAGACAGTGTCTTCCCTCTTACACATATGTCTGATGGCATTGGGGGAAAGGGGAAGAGAAAATCAATAAATAGTGTTTTGTGTTCAAATGAAGTGCAAGAGTCCCAAAAGATGGGTAAAAAATGAGAAGTTTGCCATGCATCAAAGTAATCTATTTAATGAAGAAGCTTTATGCATAGTTATCAGGATTCTAGCCTCAAGAAGTGGAGATCTGAAGTGAAATTTAAGGAGAGGAAAGCAAAGTCCCAAATTCATAACTGAAGTAATAGTTCAGGGTAATTAATGTAAGCTCTGCAGAGGGCTACTTTTGGATCCCAGTGGTCTTCTTGGAGGTCACACGGATGCCTCTCGATGTCATGCGTCCAAAGTCTTATTTGCAGTGAAGAAAATGTGGAGGGCAACTCAAGAGCCTTGATCTCTGTATCCAATATCTATTGACATAGTAGGTGAACATTAAATATTTATGGAATCCATCAATAAAAGTGATGAAAGTCTGATAATATACTGCCTGCCTCATTACAATTTGGTCTAGAAAGTGGCCAAGCTGGGCATTTAGATGAAACCCAACTAAATGGGATCTGGGGAAAGAGGAGTCAGGAGAGAAGAGAAAAATGCACACTTTACTCTGAAAATACAAATTAGCCAACATTCATGGCTTAATGGAAAAACCATGAATCACATTCATGTTGTCTAATGGTTACTGTGACCACAATGCAGATTATGTTTCCTAGGTGCTCTCTATCCTGATAATACTACCGGCCTGCAAAAAGAGGATGACCATGTGGAGCCAGGGAGCCAGTATACTTACAGGTGGTTTGTACAGGAAAGGCAGGGGCCTGGCCCCAATGACAGCAACTGCGTAACAAGGATATATCACTCCCATGTAGACACTTCCAGAGATGTGGCTTCAGGACTTATTGGACCAATTCTGACTTGTAAAAGAGGTAACAAATTTTTTAAATTTCATGCAGCAATTGAGTCAACCAGAATATGTGAAATTTTGCTATCAAATGAGCTCTTTTTTCCTGCCTTAATCTTGATTCTCTAGTAAAGAAATAAAGTTTCCATCTTGAACTCTAAGCACTAGATGGCTGTCTTGAGTACAATGCCTGGGTTCAAGTCCAGTAATCCAGTTTGATCAGTAGATGATAGTCCGACCCATTAAACTTCACTTTAGCCTTCCTCACACAAAAGTGCTGCAGCCACCTTTCTCCTACCGAGAAGTGCTGAATCAACAGGGTGGGAGGAAATGAGATGAGAGGTTATCTGCCTGTTCCTTGCATGCGTGGTTCCTTAGGGTTCTGTCTGTGAGGGTGCAAGATTTTACTTTTATATTTTAAGTTGAATCCATTAGAACCATCAAGCACATGGACACAGACAATAGGGGGGTGAGGGCCTGGTGGGGGGATGGGAGCAGGCTGAAAGAGGTTAATGGGGGGGAAAGGAGGAATTCTGTAATACTCTCAACAATAAAATTCAATAAGTAAATAAATAGAACCATCAGCTTATTTTATAGCAAAAGTAATTATGCAAAGGGAAAGTTTTCTGGTTTTTGTTGATGTTTATTTGTTTCAGGCACACTGGATGGAGACACTGAAAAATATATCGACAAGTTTTATGTTCTGATGTTCTCTCAAACTAATGAAAACAAGAGTTGGTATATCGATGACAATATTAATACATATACTGAATCTGGCCAAGTTAATGCTACTGATCAAAGCTTCGAAGACAGCAATACTATGGCCAGTAAGATTAAAAAACCTTTCTCATTTATAATATACTACTAGAGGTCTGGTGTACGAATTCATGCACCAGTGGGGTCCCTCGGCCTGGCCTGCAGGATCAGGCCGAAACCAGCTCTCCAACATCCCCCAAGGGGTCCCAGATTGCGAGGGGGCACAGTCCAGGCCGAGGGACCTCACCAGTGCACGATCAGGACCAGGGAGGGATACAGGAAGTTGGCCAGCTGGGGAGGGACCACAGGAGGGGTCCAGGGCATGTCTGGCCCATCTCACTCAGTCCTGATCAGCCGGACCCCAGCAGCAAGCTAACCTACCGGTCAGAGCATCTGCCCCCTGGTGGTCAGTGCACATCATAGCAAGTGGTTGAGCAGCCTTAGCATATCATTAGCATGTTATGCTTTGATTGGTTGAATAGACGACTGGACACTTAGCATATTAGGCTTTTATTATATAGGATAAGTCTAACTTCTGTGATTCTATTTAGTGAATTTCCTTTGTTAAGTTTGTTTGCTTGAATTTATGTTTCAGTTTTTCACTCAGGCTCTGCTGGTTGATATGCAAGGATCTAGTAAATCCTGCTACTTTCCAAAGTTTCCTAGCAAGTGAAGTTAGATAAATGCATTCGTTTTCTAAAGTCTGATAGTGATAAAAAAATTGATGGTAAAATCATAGAAAAGGTGTTGTTTTAAGGTAATAATATATTATGGAAGAGCAAAGACATAACTGACCAGGTATGTTATGAAAATGTATTTGTAAACAGACTTTTTCAGAAAAGATGCTCCTATTATCTGTCACCTTTGTCTTTCTCTCTTCTTCACAAACTTTGCTTAATTCTATTCTTTTTATCTTTCACTGCTTCCTGCCTTTTGGTTTACCTTTCCTCCTCTTGCCTCTAAATCAATGGTTCTCAACCTTCTGGCCCTTTAAATACAGTTCCTCATGTTGTGACCCAACCATAAAATTATTTTCGTTGCTACTTCATAACTGTAATGTTGTTACTTTTATGAATCGTAATGTAAATATCTGCTCTGCAGGATGGTCTTAGGCAACTCCTGTGAAAGGGTCATTTGACAGCCAAAGGCGTCACGACCCACAGGTTGAGAACTGCTGCTCTAAATCCTTGTGCTACTACCACTTGTAATCATACACAATGTTTATGGCCTCTTTTTTGTGAAACACAAATTAACTCTTGTCATAGATTATGTACAAGGACAATGTTGACACTGCTGGGTTTCTGTAATGAGGAAATGCATAGAATTTATACCATATGGCCCTTGTCTATCATGCTTCATAGGTTAATTTACATTTGTTTTCAGCAATTAATGGATACATGTATGGAAATCTACCCAATCTCACCATGTGTGCAGAGGACAAGGTCAAGTGGTATTTTATTGGCATGGGTGACCTGTTCGATATACACCCCATCTATCTCCATGGACAAACTCTGCTATCTCGAAATCACAGGAAGGACACCATTACGGTCTTCCCTGCCTCATTGGAAGATGCCTTCATGGTGGCAAAGGGCCCTGGAGAGTGGATACTGGGCTGTCCGATATATGGTATGGATTTATTTCTTTTACATAATACAGGGTCAGAGGAATTCGAAGGTTACAACCCATTACTAATACCTCATATGCCAAATGAAGAAATAAATCTAGCGAGGTGATAGGATTTAGAAAGTCAGTGATGAGGTCAGGCCTAGAAACCAGGTCTCTGGCACTTATTTTTAAATTTAAATCCTTTATTGTTGAAAGTATTACATATGTCCCCTTTATCCCGCATTGACCTCTACCTAGCACTGCTGCCCTCCCAAGCCCCCCTTCCACATGCCCTCACCGCCCCCTACACTTTGTGTCCATTGTTATACGTATATGCGTGCATACAAGTCTTTGGTTGATCTCTTACCCCTCCCATCCCCCACTTTCCACCCACCCTTACCTTCCTTCTGAGGTTTAACAGTCTGTTTGATGTTTCTGTGTCTCTGAATTTTTTTTATTGTCTAAAGTTTTACATATCTCTCCTTTCCCCCTGATTAACACTCCTCCCCGCAAGCCATTCCCACTCCTGGAAGCCCCCATTGCCCCAGTGTCTGTGTCCATTGGTTATGCTAATATGAATACATACAAGTACTTTGGTTGCTTTCTAACCCCCCCAACCCCCCACCTCCACTGCCATTTGTCTCTGGCTCTATTTTTGTTCATCAAATTATGTTGATCATTATATGCCACATATGAGTGAGATCATGTGATATTTATCTTTCTCCAACTGGGTTATTTTGCTTAGCATAATGCTCTCCGGTTCCATCCATGCTGTTGCAAATGGTAAAATTTCCTTCTTTTTTACCGCAGCATAGTATTCCATTGGGTAGGTATACCACAGTTTTTTAATCCACTCATCAGCTGATAAGCACTTAGGCTGTATGCAAATCTTAACTATTGTAAATTGTGCTGCTATCAACATGGGGGTGCATAGGTCCTTTCTGATTGGTGTTTATTTCCTGAGATATATTCTTAGGAGTGGGATTACTGGGTCAAATGGGAGATCCATTTTCAATATTTTGAGGAAACGCCATACTGTTTTCCACAGTGGCTACACCAGTCTGCATTCCCACAAGCAGTGCACAAGGGTTCTTTTTCTCCACATCCTCACCAGCACTTGTCATTTGTTGATTTGTTGATGATAGCCAATCTCACAAGTGTGAGATGGTACCTGATTGTCATGTTGATTTGCAACTCTCTGATGATTAGTGACTTTGAGCATGTTTTCATATGTCTCTTGGCCTTCTCTATATCCACTTTTGAAATATATCTATTTAGGTTCATTGCCCATTTTTTATTGGATTGTTTATCTTCCTTTTATTAGGTTGTATGAGTTCCCTATAAATTTTGGATATTAAACCCTTATCAGATATAATATTAGTAAACTAGAGACCCGGTGCACAGAAATTTGTGCACTTGGGGTGGCGGGGGGAGGTGGTCTCTCAGCCCAGCCAGTGTCCTCTCGCAGTCTGGGACCCCTTGGGGGATGAGCACCTGATGACTTAGGCCCACTCCCTGGGAGATCGGGCCCAAGCTGGCAGTCAGACATCCTTCTGGCAGCCTGGCAGCACTTGGGGGATGTCGACTTGCCAGCAGGGAGCAGGCCTAAGCTGCAGTTGGACATCCTTAGCACTGCTGAGGTGAGCCTCTCCCACCTCCACTGCTGAACTGGCAGCCGTCAACCTGGATTGTGGCTGAGCAGAGCTCCCCCTGTGGTAGCGCACTGACCACCAGGGGACAGCTCCTGCATTGAGCATCTGCCCCCTGGTGGTCAGTGTGTGTCATAGTGACCAGTCATTCCCAGTCGTTCTGCTGTTAGGGTCAATTTGCATATTACCTTGTTATTATATAGGAGTGCCTGGCCAGCCTAGGTGAGGGGCTGATGGCTATTTTCAGGCTGGCCACAGCCCCTTCAGGGTGGGGGTCCCTGCTGGTGTGCCTGGCCAGCCTGGGTGAGGGGCTGATGGCTGTTTGTAGGCTGGCCACAGCCCCTTCAAGGTGGGGGGTCCTGCTGGGGTGCTTGGACAATCTGGGTGATGGGCTGACAGCCGTTTTAAGGCTGGCTATGCCTCCCAGCGGGGACCCTCACCCCATGAGGGTTTGGCCAGCCTGGGTGAGGGGCTGATGGCTGTTTGCAGGCTGGCCACAACCCCCAGTCATCCAAGCTCCCAGTGGAGGCTCGCTGGAAGCAGGTATCTTGGATTTATTTGTCTTCTATAATTGAATCTTCGTTGCCATGAGAGGAGGCCACAGCCGGCTCAGGGCTGGTGGGAAGCTTGGCTTCCTCCATCACCCGAGCAACCAAGCCTCTTGCTTGCTCCAGCTCCATGGCTGCCGGTCGCCATCTTGTTTGGGTTAATTTGCATATTGTCACTCTGATTGTCTGGTGGGTGTGGCTTAGGGTGTAGCGAAGGTACGGTCAACTAGCATCTTTGTCTTTTATTAGTGTAGATATGTGCTCCCATGTAGTGGGCTCTCTTGATGCTTTCTTGATGGTTTCTTTTGCTGTGCAGAAGCATTTTATTTTGATGTAGTCCCATTTGTTTATTTTCTCCTTAGTTTCTATTGCCATAGAAGTTGTGTTGGTAAAGATATTGGTACAATAATTGTCTGTTATTTTGCTGCCTATAGCTTCTTGTAAGATTTTTATTGTTTCTTGTCTTATGTTTAAGTCCTATATCCATTTTGAGTTTATTTTTGTGTATGGTGTAAGTTGGTGATCTAGTTTCATTTTTTTGCATGTATCTGTCCAATTTTCCCAACACCATTTATTAAAGAGACTATCTTGCCTCCTTTGAGTATAATGGCTTGGGTCAATTTCTAGGTTCTCTGTTCTGTTCCATTGGTCTCTGTTCCATGTCTGTTCTTTTGCCAATACCAGGCAGTTTTGAGAACAGTGACTTTGTAATATAGCTTGATAGCTGGTATTGTGATCCCTCCAACTTTGTTCTTCTTTCTCAGGATTGCTGTGGCTATTCAGGGTCATTTTTAATTCCATATGAATTTTTGGAGAGTTTGTTCTAGGTCTGTGAAATATGCCAGTGGTATTTTAATGGAGATTGGATTAAATATATAGATTGTTTTGAGTAGTATGAAAATTTTAATGATGTTGATTCTACCAATCCATGAATACAGTATATTCTTCCATTTTTTTATGTCTTTCTCTATCTCTTTTCTCAACATCCTGTAGTTTTCCAAGTACAGGTCTTTTACCTCCTTAGTTAAGTTTATTTCTAGGTATCTTAATATTTTTGTTGCAATGGTAAATGGTATTTCTGTAAGTTCATTATTGGTGTAAAGAAATGCTATAGATTTCTTGGTTTTGTATCCTGCTGCATTGCCAAATTCATTTATTAAGTCTAATATTTTTTTGATGGAGTCTTTAGGGTTTTTATGTATAGTATCATGTCATCTGCAAATAATGACAGTTTTACTTCTTCTTTTCAAATTTGGATGCTTTTTTTTTCTTCTTGTCTGATTGCTATGGCTAGCACTTCCAGTACTATGTCGAACAAGAGTGGTGAAAGTGGGCATCCTGTCTTATTCCTGTTCTTTGGGGAAATGGTTTTAGTTTTTGTCCATTGAGTATGATGTTGGCTGTAAGTTTGTCATAGAAGTCTTTTATTATGTTGAGGTATGATCCCTCTATTCCCACTTTGTTGAGAGTTTTTATCAAGAAAAGGTGATGAATTTTATCAAATGCTTTTTCTGCTTCAATTGATCTGATTATGTGATTTTTGTATCTTAGTTTGTTTATGTGATGCATCACATTTATTGATTTGTGGATATTGTACCAGCCTTGCATCCCTGGAATAAATCCCACTTGGTCATGGTGTATGATCTTTCTAATGTAATGCTGGGTCTGATTTGCTAGAATTTTGTTGAGTATTTTAGCATCTATATTTATCAGGGATATTGGCTTGTAATTCTCTTTCTTTGTAGTGCCTTTATCTGGTTTTAGGATTAGGATAATGCTGGCTTCATAGAAAGAGCTTGAAAGGGTGCCTTCCTCTTAAATTTTTTGGAATAGTCTGAGGAGGATAGGTTTTAGTTCTTCTTTGAATGTTTGGTAAAACTCCTGTGTAAAGCTGTCTGCACTAGGGCTTTTGTTTGCTAAAAGTTTTTTTACTACTGCTTCAATTTCATCAGCAGTTATCAGGCTATTCAGGTTTGTTATTCTTCCTGTTTGAGTTTTGGAAAATTGTATTTTTCTAGGAATATGTCCATTTTGTCTATGTTGTCCAGTTTGTTGAAGTAGAGTTCACAGTAATTTTTTTTTACAATCCTCTGTATGTCTGTAGGATCAGTTGTTACTTCACCTCTTTCATTTCTAATTTTGTTTATTTGGGGCCTCTCTCTTTGTTTCTTGGTGAGCCTAGCTAGAGGTTCATCAATCTTGTTTATCCTTTCAAAGAACTAAGCTCTTGATTTTATTCACCTTTTGTATTGTTTTTTATTTTTTATTTTTTTGGTCTCTATGGTATTTATTTTTACTCTGATCTTTATTATCTCCTCCTTCTGCTTACTCTGGGATTTTCTTGTTGCTCTCTTTCTAATACTTTAAGTTTTAGGTTTAGATAATTTATTACCAGCTTGCTTTTTTTTTTTTTTAAGTAGGCCTGTAGAGCTATGAAGTTCCCTCTCAGAAATGTTTTCACTGTGTCCCATAGATTTTTGATCGGTATATTTTCATTGTCATTTGTTTCCAGGATGTTTTTAATTTCTTCTTTGATCTCTCTGGTAACCCAATCATAGTTTAATACCATGCTAGTTAGCCTACATGTGTTTAATTTTTGTATTGTTTTTACTGTAGTTGATTTGTAATTTCATGCCATTGTGATCTGAGAAGATGTTTGATATGATTTCAAACTTCTTGAACTTGTAGAGCCTTAGTTTGTGTCCTAACATGTGGCCTATCTTTGAAAATGTTCCAGACATAGTTGAGAAGAATGTATAATCCATTGCTTTTGGATGTTGTTCAGAGGGTGTAGAGTTTTAGTTTTTCTAGATGAAAAAGAGTTCTAGAGATTGGTTGTGTAATTACTATTACCAAGTAATATTTTGTCTAGAGAATGTATCAAGTGATGTCAATGGGCTATTAAAGTCCCCTGCTATGATTGTTTTTGCTGTCAATCTCTCCCTTGATCTTCCAGAAGATTTTTTTATGTATTTGGGTGCTCCTGTATTAGGTGCACATATGTTTATCAGAGTTATATCTCTCTGTTGTATCAATTCCTTTAGTATTAGGAAGTAGCCCTCCTTATCTCTTGTTATGGCCTTCACTTTGCGATCTATTTTGTCAGATATAAGCATTGTTACCCCAGCTTTTTTTTCACTTCTGTTTGCCTGAAATTTCTATTTCCATCCCTTCACTTTCAGTCTGTGTGAGTCCTTTATTCTGAAGTGGGTCTCTCGTAGATAGCAAATATATGGGTCATGTTTTCTTATCCATTCAGCAACCCTATGTCTTTTGATTGGAGCATTTAATCCCTTTATGTTTAAGGTTATTAATAATAGGTACTTGTTTTTTTGCCATTTTTATTCTTTATGCCTGTGTTCCTTCCTCCTTTTATATTTCTTCTTTTTACAAAATTCCCTTTAGCATTTCTTGCATTGCTGGTTTGGTGGTAATAAACTCCCTTAGCCTTTTTTTGACTGTGAAGCTCCAGATTTCATCTTGCTGGATAGAGTATTCTTGGATTCAGTCCCTTGTTCTGCATCACTTTGTATACATCATTCCATTCCCTTCTGACCTGATGTGTTTCTGTTGAGAAATCATTTGATAGTCTAATGGGAGATCCCTTGTAGGTAACTTTCTGTCTCTCTCTTGCAGCCCTTAAGATTCTTTCTTTGTCATTAACATTTGCCTTTGCAATTATGAAGCAAATTGGTGTGGGTCTTTTTATGTTCATTTTGTTTGGGACTATCTGTGCTTGTGTGACTTTTTTTTCCCCCAAGTCAGGGAAGTTTTCTGCCATTATTTATTCAAATCATTTTTCTAATCCTTGCTCCTCTTCTTGACCTTCTGGCACCCCTGTTATGTGGATAATGCTTTGTTTCATGTTGCCACAAAGCTCCCTTAAACTCTTCTCCTGCTTTTTAATTTTTTTTTCCATTTTTGTTCAGATTGGGTATGTTTTACTTCCCTGTGTTCTTGCTTGTTGATTTTGTCCTCTGCTTCTTCTTGTCTACTGTTGAAACCTCCCATTGTGTTTTTTAGTGCAGTTATGTCATTTTTTATTTCCACTTGATTCTTACATATGTTTGTGGGTTTTTTTGTTTTGTTTTTTTAATCCAGCCAGTTTAGGAACTTCATAACCCTTATTCTGAATTCTTTCTCTGACATATTGTTTGCCTCCATTTCATTTTTTTCCTTTTCTGGTGATTCCTCCTTTTCTTTCCTTTATGGGTTCTTTGTCTTCCCATTTTTGCTGTATCTTTCTGGCCCTGGTCACCCTTCTTGGGGTTTGAGAGGTTGAAGTCCCTATCAGGCCAATGGTCCAGAAATCATTAGCCCAGAGTCTGGATCTGCCTTTAATCTCATGCCTTTATTGTCTCTGCTCTGAGTTGTAGCCCCTTCTCCCATGGATCTGGTCCCTCAGTTTTCTGCTTCAGATGCTCAGGGTGACAGGAGTATATGCAGAGTTTCTTTGGTGTGTGACACCCTGTGGTGTCCCAGGGCCCTCTGGCATGCAGTTTTCTATGCGACCCTGGCATCTTTGGCACGGTGGTGCCCTATGTCCCTCAGGCAGTAGACTTGTAGTGTGGTCTTGTGGCCCCTGGTTAGGCACAGCAGATTGCTCCAGGTATCCCCAGCAGTGCTCTCCTATGGCCTGGGGTGTGGCACATGCTGGGTTGCTCTGGATAGCCCCTGCAGGATTGTCCCAGGGACGGGGGTGTAGCAGGTGCAGGTTGCTCTGGGTCACACAGTCAGAGCTTTCCTATGGCTCAGAGTGGGGCATGTGCTGGGTTACTCAAGGTCTCCCTGACAGTAAGTCCCTGGGCAAGGGGTGGAACAAGCATGGGTTGGTCTGTATTGCACAATCCACGCTTTCCTGTGACCCTGAGTGAGGCACCTGCTGGATTGCTCTGGGTTGCCTCTCCTGGGACCCTGGGTAAAGTGGGCATGGGTTGCTTTGGGTTGCACAGTCCTGTTTCCAGGAATGAGGCACACTCTGGGTTGTTCCATGTCACCCCAGCAATGCTGTCCTGGGGGCCAGGGTGGAGAAAGTGCCGGTTTCTCTGGGGCACACAGTCCACACTCTTTTGTGGCCTGGAGTGGGCCACACACTGGGTTGCTCCAGTTCACCCAGGCAGCAGGGCCTGGGGCCTGTGGCAAAGGTGGTACACAGGGCTCCCTCTGGACTTACATTCCAGAAGCCAGATCTTGGAATGCTGGGTCCCAGCAGGCTGATGAAAAGACCTGGTGAGGGAGGTCACTCTGGCAAGTGCTCCCTGCAGACATGTGGGAACCTGCCAGGAGGTATTTACCACTCAGTGCCAGGGCATGGTGGTGGTTCCATGCAGGTTATGGCTGGCAAGTGACATTCTTTAGGCATCCTCTGTCCTTCCTTATTGAATATTGTCTCCTCGGCCTGTGGCTAATTTGTTAATTCAGAGTGGTTGTTCTCCGATTTAGTTGCTTTTTCTGGCCTGGCCCAAGGATGTGGTCCCCAACACTTCTGCCTATTCAGCTGCCATTTTCTCCTACCCTTTGGTACTTTTAACTCGATGATAATAAACCCTGTTTGGTATATAGGGGGATTTGTTATTGTTGTTTTTACAGAAAAAAAAAACTTTTATGTTCATTAACCTGTGAGTTTTACAAAAACCTGAGCACTGGAGAGAGCAAGTATTATTACAGATTTGTTTGTTGGTTTTTTTTTCAATGAGAAAACAAGTTCTAAGAAGTTAAACTCTTGCCCAAAACCCTGTAAGAGGTAGAGCCAAGAATTATGTAGGAACAAATACAGTTGACCCTTTGACAAGTTGGGATTAGGAACACTGACTGCCCTCACTGTCAGAAATCTACATATAACTTTTGACTCCCTCAAAACTCATTTACTGAGCCCACTGTTGAAGCTTTACTGATAACATAAACAGTCAATAAGCAAATATTTTTATGTTATATGTATTATCTTCTGTATTCTTACAATAAAGTAAGGTAGAGAAAAGAAAATGTTATTAAGAAAATTGTAAGAGAAAATAATTTACACTCCTGTACTGTATGTATCAATACCATAAGTTTATGTTGTCTGTTTACAAAATGAAAAAATATGCATATAAGTTGACCTGCACAATTCAAACCTGAGTTATTCAAGGGTCAACTGTAATTATAATCCATTACTCAGTAAACTTCCTTATTTTCATTTATTATCTCTTCAATCACAGGATCCTTTGAATAATAGGCTGGTCAATTATTAAGTTATTGATCTTTTATATCCTTAAATATAACCAAACTCTACATATAATCATGTAAATGTTTTGTTTTACTTTTCAATCAGAAAATCTGATTATTATTAGAACTGAAGAATTTAATTTTTATTTCTTTGTACAAAAATGGGGTTTACTTCTCTGATCAAAACCTTTTTCTTTCTAAGTCTCATACTTTGGTTAGCATCACACTTCAATTAATTATTTAAACAACTATGTACCAGGTGTTTATTAGTATTTCCTGAGTGTTGTGTTCCTCTCAGGGCCACGGGGAAAAGGAGAACCACACACAGCCATTGTAATTGAAGGGTTGAATCTGATGATATTAGAAAGGAATATTATTTTCACCACCATCTCAGTCAGTCCCCTCTCCAGAGAGTAATCACTGTAAACGATTGAGTGTGAATACTTGCAAACCTGTTTACTATGCATTTTCACACAATATGTATGAACATGTGCAAAAAAACCCACAGCTGTTTTGTGCTTCTTTTACATAATTAGATCATACTGCATATAATACTCTGCTGCTTGCTTTCTTCACTCATTAATATGTCTTGAAATCTTTTCTATGACATTCTTCATCTATTTAACTTATTCTTGTAAAGTGTTATGTAGTTTTCCGTATTTGGGATGTATACAAATTTATCTAACGATTTCCTTACTGATAGACATTTCATTCCTTCTATTTTTTTTTAATTTATTGACAATATTGTAGTTAATACCTTTTATTTGTATATTTTTATGCATGTATAAATATTACTTTGGGGTAACTACCAAGAAATGAAATTATATAATGGAAGGGTTTTTAATTTTAACAAATGCTGCCAGATTGCCTTCAAAATATATACACTAATTTACATTTCCACCAATGGTACTCTGAAATCAAATACAGAATTGATGCCCTCATGAAAATGTGCCTGCCTTGATTTTCCACCTGGCTGCCAACAGTTAACCTAATCAACCAATTTACTCATTAGTGACTAGTGGCAGCAATTTATACATACCAGGAAAGGCATTTTTGGTCAAATAGACTCTCAAATTCTTTTCAGTAGGCAGTTACTGTCTTTATCTCTGAGTTGGTCCAATGCTGGTTATTCTCCAGTAACATATAATCCTCTAACATTAATCTTTATATCCTGGCTTCTGCACTTGTTTCATACATTTTAGGCTTTTATACAGATTCCATAAATAAAGTACCTAAAATTTCTCAGAGATAGGGGAAGTTGCAATGTTGTTGGCTAAAATAAAAAATATATATGGACTACCAAAAAAAGGTTTTGCCCTAACCGGTTTGACTCAGTGGATAGAGCATCGGTCTACCGAGTGAAAGGTCCCAGGTTCAATTCCGGCCAAGGGCATGTACCTTCGTTGCGGGCACATCCCAAGTAGGAGGTGTGCAGGAGGCAGCTGATTGATGTTTTTCTCTCATTGATGTTTCTAACTCTCTATTCCTCTCTGTAAAAAATCAGTAAAATATATTTTTTTAAAAAGGTTTTCATGTCTTAATAACATTCTCTACTTGGATTTAATGTTTTTCAGAGAGTATGAAGGCTTTTTTCAATGTAAGCAATTGCCAAAAATCTTCAGCAGATGAACAGGGGACCCGTATTATACATTACTATATTGCTGCTGAAAAAACATTATGGAACTATGCTCCATCTGGTATAGATTTCTTCACTGAAAAACCTTTAACAGCAGCTGGATGGTAATGATTTGCTGATTGAAGCATTTATGGTTAAATAAAGATAATTGAAACTTTTTAGAACTCAACTATTCCTTAAAAGGATTTAGGCATCTTATACTAAAAAGATTCTCATAAAATCAAGGTAGAAAATTAATTATATCAATAATTGGAAAAATTTGAACCTAAGGATCATTGCCACACAAAATTTTTCTCTAAATTTCTTGGCAGCCAGTGCAAAGATGAACAAAATGTTCATAGGTTTTCTAGCACTGAGTGTTAAAATGGATTTGTTTTATAATTATGAGACATTTAACAGCATAGTGGATAATGTTATCAATAGCAATTTTACAAAAATTCAAGAGCATTCCTCATGTGTAATTTATACTTTCCTGTTAAGATCTGAAGAGAATTAAATCATTTCTTTTAACATCCTTACATTATATTATATAAATATTTTTACTCAATAATATTTAAGACTATATTACCAATTTCTACTTTAATGACCAAAAGCTAAGACTGAAATACATTACTGCAGCATTAGTATTTAAAAGTGCATAAAAAGTTTTTCTGATAGTCCAATTGTTAAATATATTTACCAACTTAAAGATTTCAGGAGTTTTAATCCTTCTGGTCTATTGGATTGAAGTTGTATGTCAGAAAATATCAAGTTCTAAAAACCACCAAAAATAATGTTTTCCATAGTATTTATTTTTCTCTAATTCACACCAAAAAAAATTGAGAAAACTAAAAATGTGATATCAAATGGATATTTTCTCTTCTTACATTTTAAGCTTATCAATAAATTATTCAATCTGTTTAATGGGAATTTTGTATTAATTGTGAGAAGGGTATCTGGCTTAGAGCAAAAACTAGATTCAGAATTAGGTCTGACACTCATTTTATATTGACTAAACTAAGGATGATTGATAGATCCTTTGACTTGCTTGATTCTCCTGGCTTAGCAATACTATGATGTGTTAACACTGCAAATCACCAGTTCATTGCTAGGGACCATTTTTTCTAACAGACTCCATTTTATTTTATTATCTATAATAATAAGAGCGTAATATGCTAATTAGACCGGGTGTCCTTCCTTCTAGACAAAGCCGCACCAGGTGGGGGCCTCGGCAGAGGTGGCAGAGGCCCCTGGCCACGGCGGCAGCGGTCAGGGGCTGGGGCCAAGGCTCTTGCACGAATTTTGTAGTAGAATAAAAAAATAAGAATGGAATCTCTCACCTTAATATTCTCACATCTCTGCACATACTTTAATGTTTATTACTACCTGCCTGAAAAAAAAGCAGACATATGTCTTTTTATTCCAAAAGAAAATTTGTAGATACACTACTAAGTAAACAGAGATACTTATATCACAGACAAAAGGCTGAAAAGATATCCATGGAAAATATTGACAATGGTTCTATATAGATAGTAGCGTTATGAAGATTTTAATTTTTTTTGTTATGTTTTTCCTTATTTTCCAAATTTTTTACAATGAGCGTAAATTACTTTTAGAAATAAATTAACAAGTACTTTAAAACAATTGTGTGTAGATTCTTGCTTTCTTTTCACATTATCACTGTAAACTTAAAAGTTCTCTGTGTATCTTTCTCTGCACAGTAAATCTCAGATATATTTTGAACAAGGCCCAACAAGAATTGGAGGAACTTACCAAAAGCTAGTTTATCGTGAATACACAGATGCTTCCTTCCAAACACAGAAGGCAAGAGAAGAACATCTTGGAATCCTTGGTAAAATTCTATTTATAGCTTGGAAGTAATAAGTATGTACCATTTACACAAATTCTGTGCAGTCAAAATAATATTCACCCACTCACAGTTTTATTAATTTTGGCTGTCATTTTAAAACCTCATGAAAACAATATAATCCAATTCACCCAACTGTAAACTACTTTCTTTTTTCCTATAAATCCAATAAGTTTATTATATTCATCCAAAGTGACTTTTTAAGACCCTGATCATTTGGCTCAAGGCATCATCCCCTTAGTTTGTTCTCAGACCCTTACCCATGCAACACAACCTGACAGTTACCCAAGCAACGCAGCCTGACAGCTACATTTATGAAAACCAGAGCAACTACTAACTCTTTTGTTTTCTAGGTCCTGTCATTAAGGCAGAGGTAGGAGATACCCTCAAGGTCACTTTCTATAATAATGGTTCTCTGCCACTCAGCATTCAGCCTCATGGACTGCTTTACAGCAAAGGAAATGAGGGCTCGTACTACAAAACACCCGGAGGAAGTAAGTAGAACTTGAGGGAGGGCCAAGCAAGCCATACTGTGATATAATGTCAACAAAGTTATTATGCAGCCCACTTTTCACACCTTAACAGCTCTGTGTACTTACTGTGACAAAGTGATTCCTTTGGCCCCTTTCAATTGTCACCCAAGGAGCTGCAAGGTGAGCAAGATACAGTTCTTGCTCTCAGAGATCTCACAGTCTAAACTAGAGTACTTTGCGTAATAGATCTATTTTACAAATGGTTATTCCTTACTAGGTATCCCTCCAGCCTCCTCACATGTAAATCCTGGCACAACATTTGTCTATACCTGGCAAGTTCCAAGAGATGTGGGTCCTACCTCCACGGATCCCAACTGCCTGACCTGGTTATACTACTCCTCAGTATATGGGAAAAAAGACACCAACAGCGGTCTTGTAGGGCCTCTCCTGGTGTGCAGAAAGGGAAGCCTTGGAAAGGATGGCAAACAGGTGAGTCATGGGACCTATGTCCAGGGTGCCTTGGTGAGAGTTTGCCTGAGACAGAACTGCAGAGAAAAGGTAATGGGGCAATCAACAGCTTTCACTTCTGTGTGCTGATGTCTCCCAATTCCATCCTTTCCTCAACTCCAGATGTATATCTTCCTCTGCCCAATGAACACCCACCCTAGCATGTTCCACAAACATTTCTAATTCTAACTAACTATTTTAACTCTTCATCTCCCTCTGGATGGCTACTACCTCTCCCTCTCCTCCCTGAGTGACCCTCTTTTCCTCTATTCTGTAACACCAGTCACCAAGCCTACAATACCATTGCCTTATATTAGGCACCATTATCTCTTTCTGAATTCCTTTAACCTCCTAACTCCTGTCCCCACTCTAATCCTGCTTCAATATAACTCCACATGCCTTCCTTTCAAACCTAGTTACAGCACTCACCATACTAAAAACTACTCCACCATTTCTTGACTCAGACATCAATACATCAGACCCGTCTGATCCCTCCAGATTCCTGCATCCCTCCCTACCATTCTGGTCTTGCTGCACAATTAGCTTATTAGTCCCTGAGTAAGGAAGGCTAAGTCATATCCCTTTTACTTTGCCTTTCTTCTATCTGGAATCATCTTTCCTCACTGTTTCACCTGCTAAAAGTGAAGACATTTTTAAAACTCATACTGAGGACTCCTTCCTGCCCTTCAAACAATATCTCCTAACTAAAGTTACTTAAAGTTCCTGCAGGTTGCCATAGTTCCTTATCTATGTTTTCATTAAAGCACTTATTCATGTATTTATTTTTATTGGTCTTTCTCTCGTGACTAGACCATAAGTTCCTTGAAACCATACAGGGGTTTTATTCACTTACAAGAGGACCAGCATGCATGAAATCATACACGAGTAGCTCACTTCCACTTGCCTCAGCTGGCCACCCTGCCCATTGCCACTCATTGCTAGCGCCCCGCCCTCCACAGCTCGTAGCTCTCCGCTGCTTGTAGCCCTTTGCCACTTGTAGCTCTCCACCCCTAGTAACTCGCGCCCTGCCTTGCTCACAGGTGGAGGGGGGGTGGGTACCGAGAGGTGCTCAATGTACCTTCTGGTGACTGGTCGTTTGGTTGTTACAGCGTTACAGCATTACGCCATTGGCCTTTTATAATATATATTGTAACAACCATAACCCCTCTGTGGCATGTCGTAGGTGCCCAATAAATGCTTGATGAATGATTTCCCCTCATTCCTCACTCACAAATGAACTAATGTCTAAATTATTTTCTACAATTATAATTCATGTGTAATGAAGCCTTGTAAACTCACCAATATAAATATATTTATGATTAAATGTATATTTTATTTTAAAATGTGACTATATATTTGTATTAATTTATATAAAGTCCTTTAGAAGTCTCATAATTCTAACATACATGTAATTTTTATCCAAAAATAAAAACATTATACATATTTAATTTCTTCATAAACCCTAAAATGCAAACTTTCTAGAATTTAGAATTAAAAACATTTTATTTAACTTACTTTCTATAAAGCATGCTATGAAAAGTTACTATCTGTGATTATCTGATTATATAATTTATTTTTATAACGTTTCAGATGTAGAGATCCCTAGAGTAAGAGCTTTAAATGAAAACAGCTGTAGAGATTTCCCCAACTTGTTAGTTCTGATAAATCCATTCATTGGGATTCATGCCTTTATATAAATGCCTGTAACTGGGGAGGTCAATTGATCACAATATCTAGGAGTACAAAAATCTCATTGTATATAAAATCTTGTATTCAGATCAATCATTGGACCATCTATATTCTATGTCTATTCTTTTTTTTCTATTCTCATTCGCAGAAGGGAATAGACAAAGAGTTTTACCTACTTGCTACAGTATTTGATGAAAATGAAAGTCATCTCCTGGATGAAAATATTAGAACATTTACCACAGAACCTGAAAATGTGGATAAAGAGGATCAAAGTTTCCAAGATTCTAACTTAATGTACTGTAAGAAAACGTTTAATTTACACGATAGATATATTAAGCAGTTGTTTAATTTCATTATGCCTAAGGAATTACAGATCATTTTTAAAAATGCACATTTCATGGCCCAATGGTTGGCTAGTATGTTTCATGTTACATTTAAGTATAATCTCCCAATAAAAATATTGTCTACCAAGGTTATTATGTTAAATTCAATTTACCAAATATTTACAATGCCGTTTTCGTGCAATATATTGTTTAGTTATAACTACATGTAAGACAGAAAAGTCCTGTATTTCTTTATTGACAAATTAGTGAAGTAGTTGGGTGGGGTATTTGTTGAGTTGGTTGGTTGGTAGTTTTGGAATAGTGTTAGATGTAGTGGGAAAAGGATTGGTCTGGAGACTTGTGCTCTGCTCTTAACAGCTCCATTCACTAGCTTAATGACACTGAACACTTAACTGCTCCTTTGGCCTTAGTTTTCTGAAATCTAAAAGGAAAGGATTGACTCTGGTCATCTTAATATTCTTAAATGAATGAATTGCTTTATGACTAGTTCTCTGTTGCGTTTCAAGAGATGTCAGTAGCCCTAGCCGGTATGGCTCAGTGGATAGAGCATTGGCCTGTGGACAGAAGGATCCCGGGTTTGGTTCCAGTCAAGGGCATGTCCCTCGGTTGCAGGCTCCTCCCCTTCCTGGGCCCTGGTTGGGGCGCCTGCAAGAAGCAACCAATCGATGTGTTTCTCTCACATAGATATTTCTCTCTGTCTTTCCCTCTCTCTTCCACTCTCTCTAAAAATCAATGAAAAAATATCCTCGGTTAGGATTAAAAAAAAAAAAAAAAAAAAAAGGACATGTCAGTAAATTCAATTCTCTTGTCTTTGTCTCAAATGTCTTGCAGCCATAAATGGATACATGTATGGAAATCTGCCAGGACTGGATATGTGCATAGGAGACAACATTTCATGGCACGTTCTTAGTGTGGGATCACAGCAGGACTTACATGGGATATACTTTTCAGGAAATACCTTCATTTCCGCAGGAGAAAGGGGGGACACTATGGCCCTGTTCCCCCACACTTCCATGACACTTTTAATGACACCTGATTCCACAGGTAAGTGGTAAATCTTCTCCTTCAACCAGGAACATGAAAAACAGTGTCATTATATGCACTGGATATTGTTTGTACAGAAGAAAAAGAGAAATGACATAAATAGTTCTTGGAAAATTGTTGCTCTTTTCCATTTAATTTATGAGAACACTGGTATATCATCTTTCTGTGCATAAAAATCTTCTCATTCTCTCCCAGTTTTTTCTTCCTGGATCCAGGCTTTAAACCAACCCACACTACTCAAAAACAGTGAAGATGTTTTGCAGCATTTGACCTTGTCTTTTTTCAACTATCTGCTGCATTTCTTACTCTCCTGTCTATTTGTTTCCCAGGACTTGCTTCTGCTTCTGCCTTATCCTCCTCTCTCTGCCTTCCTCTCCTATATCTCTCCTTGCTAGCTTTGCTCTAAAGGAAGAGGTTTTGATTTCAATGAGGTTGATTGTTGCTGGAAAAAATTTTTTTTTAAATACATCCCATATCAGAGAATTGTTGTGGGGATCACAGGAACCAAGCCTCCATTCTAAACCTAACACCCTCATTTGTAAAATAAGTATTGTAATAATTTACAACTTACAAAAAGGAATAGGCAATGATCAGATCCCATGAGATACAAGAAGTAAAAATGCAGTAAAGTGCCTGGAATATGTTGGACTTTAAAGAAAATGTTAGCCTTCTTTTATCCTGCAGATCCAACTTCACGAACAAACACAAAATCATCTATCTTGATCAAAAACTACTGGCATCAATCAAATAACTGTCTACACAATAAACTAGTTACTCTATAAATACCATGGATTTGAATCTTAACTCTTTGTAATGCCACAGATTCATTTGACTACATTTTCTACATTCCAAAACTTTTAATTTTTTCTTTTCAAACAAACAAAATCTGTGAATAAGTGCAATTAAGGAGGAGGAGAAATCTTTCTTCAACACTCTCTTCTCTGTTGCAGGCATTTACTCAGTGGCAAGTTATTGCCAGCCCAGCCCTACTCCTTACTCTCTTTTCCCCTGAACTTAAAAAAAATTGTCTGCTCTTTATTCTCTTTTGTAAACAATATCATTTCTAATAAACATGTGGAGACATCAACTACATGTCAAGCACTGTTCTATATGAGAATCATTTTATCCTAAACAAGTTCTTTCCTAACCCTCTGAATCTGAAGGTTTTTCTTCCTTGTCCATCTTCTTGAATCTTACCCTCCACTCCATAAAAATTAATAACAACAATAGAAACATGTAAAGAGTTGAAAGAGAGAGTTATTGCTATGAAGGTAATATTAAGCAGGGTCAGAATGTGATGTGCATAAAATTTACTAAAATAAAAGACAATCTGAATTCAGGTGGAATTCACTGTTCTAAACCAGGCTGGGTTTTTTATTGTTGTTGTGGTGGTGATTTGTTTTGGTCATGGTTATTCTTTGGAGTTTTTAATGTATTAAACTGAATCCTTTCAACTTCCTTTCACTCCTTCTGCCACTACCTCTATGATCTAAGCCACCATCATCTCTCATGGATGATTTTAACAGCCTCCTAACAGGCATCCTTTCTTCCACCTTACCCACTACAGTTTAGTCTCAGCACAAAGGCCAGAGTGCCCATATGTCACTCATCAATTCAAAATTCCACAATGGCTCCCCATTTCACTAAGTAAAGGCAACAGACTTTTCAGTGGCCCCCAAGGGCCCATGGGACCCAGCCCTCCTTTCCCCACCAGTCTTCTCTCCTGGTACTCTCACACTTGCTCACTCCACTCTAGGCACACAGGCCTCTTATAAGGTCCTCAATTGCACCAATTAGACCTTCATCATAAGGGTGTTTGCTACCTGCTTCCCCTAGATCTACTATTCACCTCTCATGAGTCTTTGCCCAAATGCCACCCTCCCATCAAGGCCTATCCTAATCATCCTATAAACATTGTCCACTGCTCCTGTGAGCCCACTCCACCGCAGAATCCTCAACCTTCCTTACACTGTTATACTTTTTTCTTTGATGCATAGCATTTATTACCTTCCAACATACATAAAAGTTATACTATGTCTACAAGACCTTGCAATATAAACTGTAAGGGCAAGTATTTTTAACTGTTGTGTCTATTGATGTTTCTAAAGTGTCTTGAAATATGCCTGGCATAAAGAAGATACTCAACAAATATTCATAAAATTAGTGAACGAATGAATGAACTATCTTACTGTATTTCTTTGGGGGTTTATACCTTACAGATGACTTCACAGAGAGAAAGAAATCTGAATGCAAAACTTTATGAATTATTTTCTTATTTACCTCCAGGAATTTTTGATGTGGTTTGTCTGACTTCACAGCATTATCAAGGAGGCATGAAACATAAATACAAAGTGAGGCAGTGTTCAGAGCAATACCCTCATCAAACGCAGTACCAAAAGGAGAAAATTTTTTATATTGCAGCTGAGGAAGTTGTGTGGGATTATTCTCCTAGCAGGACGTGGGAAAGAGAACTGCACCATTTACAAAGAAAGGAGAAGTATGGTGATAACTTCAGTCTCTAACTAGGAAGGCTTCATCCTGTAGTTTCTCACGCTTTTTTTTTCAGTGTGTGTGTGTGTGTGTGTGTGTGTGTGTGTGTGTGTTATAATTTTTTGTGTTTGGTATGGTATGTATGTGTACTATGCATGTATGTGATTGGTATGTGTTTATGGCATGTGTGTGTTTAGGATACATTCAAATTTTGAAGTTACAAATAACTTCAAAATGTGTGTGTGTAATACCTTAAATTCCAAATGACTTAAAATCTTTCTAAATATTTAAATAACTTCTGTGCATTGTTTCTTCTTGTCTCTCTTTCCATTTCTTGTATCCTACTTTCCTTTTGGGTGCTACCATCCAAATGTATCACTTTGAGGTATAATAAACATATTTTTAGCTATATTTAACATTTGGAATCAGTCAGATTTTCCTTTTGTCTACATTCATCTCCATCTACATCTGTTCCTCTGAAAACCTCAAATTAAAGACACTAATTTTCCTTTTAGTAAAATTTGATTTCTAACTATAGTTTTCTCTCTTACTATTTATTCATTTATCAAAACTAAAATTTTATTCTGAAAATGTGTTTCAAAATATGGAATAAATTTTCAACAATCTTACCAGAATGAATATATTTTTAAAAAGAAGAATTACTTTCCAAGGTACAATAGCTTCTAGATATTAATAAATTACATTATTTCAATAAGAAGTTCTTCCATATGAGAATGTATCTAATTTAATTGTTAAATTAACTAATTTTGTGGGGTTTGTTTTTATTTTCATTTTCTTAAAGTGAAACAAACATATATTTGGATAAAACTGGGACATTTCTTGGGTCCAAATATAAGAAAGTCGTATACCGTCAATATGATGATATCACATTCACAAAGCAAACAAAAAGAAATGAAGATGAAAAGCATCTGGATATTCTAGGTATAGATTTACAGTAAGATTGATCTGGGTGTTTGCTTCTTGTCCTCAACCACTAGAGATTGTTGCACACTGGGGATACTGTCAACTTCCATCTTGTCAGAGAAAAATGCCTATAATGCTAACTCCAATTTGTTTTACTGGGAAAAAGAGTGGCTCAAGTATTGTTTAAAGGAAAGTAAAGAGACTGCAGAAAATTAATATGGTCAGTTTCACATTACTTGGCTTCTTGCACTCAGAATTCAAGAATTATGGATCTGGGAGGGACCTTAGATGTAGCTTGTAGAGATAATTGCATTGAAATTAAAATGAAGCCCAGAAATTTGTCTATAGTGAGCAGGAGGACTTCTTTGCTTAAATTTGCTTTTAATTTTAACACTTAGGTGTTCCGACTCAATTTCATCTCTGTCCAAGAGTGAGGAAAATTATAGCCCTTTCTTCCAACCTTGACAGATCAGCTAGGAAACCTACACCACTGAGCACTCACATGTAACATTTTCATAAGTCACATATCATTGTTTAGCTTCACGTGGCATTTCCATAGGTCATATGATGACTTCATATGTAAAATGGCTTTTCCATATGTTGCCTAGTATTTCCAGAAGTCACATGGTATTTCCATATGCCCAATCTTGTTTGGTGCCTGCTATCTATGTATCTATCAAAGGGCATTTTTAGCATGGGATCCTGAGAAGATGGATTTACATGCTGATGAAGGGAATGGTTATTGTTCTGCACTTTTGAGCTTGCCCCTTTTTGAGGGAGAGAGACAGGGAGGTCTGTGCTATCTAGTACCCTCTGCTGGTAGGTGGTTCCCTATCTTTAGTAACAGCTGGATGTTTGTTTTCTCTAGGATTCTGGCCAAATGCAACAAGATAAATAATACAATATGACTCTCTAGATCCCACTATCATTTATACAACAAAAAAGAAAACACTTTATGTAAAAGGAAAAACAAGCACAGCATTTGGGAAGGTAGAATTATACGGGCATCAAAAAGGTGTTGACTTTAGCTTTAGTCAGTGTTCACCAGGTCTCTTCAGGGCTCTGATTTTAGTAATTATAGCACAAGTTTGAATAGAGTTCTTACCGTTTAGTTCATCTCAAAATCATCTCTGTTTCAGAATTTTTAGAGCTACCAATTCAATCTGCTTTCAAATAGAAAGAAGATTTATAGCAAATGTTATACCTTCAGTTCTTGGCCTGGGATGAAAGAGAGAAAGAGTAAAATTAAGGGGTCTTTGGTCTATCAGAGAGAATATTACCCTGGGTCATAAAAAGGGCTTGTAGCTCCTTCCAATTTTCCACTAGGGTGAAGGGGGAAAAGAATTAAAGGCTTAAATGATGATGTTGGGTCAAGAAAGAAAGTAAAGTGCTCCATTTCTAAATTGTGGGGTTTTTTATGCATTAACTGATGCTCATCAAAGTAGGTTTTCTAGAGATGAAGCTTATAAAAATTCTAGATGACTAAAATTTTTCAGGCAAAAATCATGTTTTATAAATCAGGAATGATCCACTTGATAACTGTGTTTGTGTTTTATTTGGCACATGTTAAGGAAAAGGATAAGAATAAGTTACTCTGTAAATACTTGAGGACAGATGACTCAGAATTCAAAATAAGTAAAGCTTATTTACACATTTTTCTTCTTATATTTCCTAGGTCCTTTAATATTTGCCACTCCTGGTGAAAAAGTCCGGATTATCTTTAAAAATAAAGCCTCAAGGCAATATTCTATTTATGCTCATGGAGTAAAAACACAGAATTTCACTGTTGTTCCAACACAGCCAGGTAACTGCTTTAGGAGGAAAAAGAAAAAAAGCTTTTATACAGGTCTATGGGGCTAATGTTCCTTCTTAAATATGGGTGTAGTTCCAGATGAGAAAGATCACTGGACTAGTAAGAAGGGCCTGAAGAGCTTGGGAGAGGAGTTCCTTTTGCAAATTGAGTTTGCTTCCAGGAGGAAGCACAATAAGCAAAACTTTCCAGTGTATACAATTTCTCCTCTAGAGCTACATCCCTCCCACCTCTCCACCTATCCAGTTGCCAAGTATTCTTATATTCAATCTCTCCAACTCAAATGCTAAAGTAGGAGTTGAGTACAAGATGTAGTATGTGAGGAAGGGGCAGGGATAGAGTTGAGCTGCTAAGAGGAAGTGATGAATCTCTTGTATTAATATTTCTAAGGCATCAGCACTTTAGAGCATGCCATTCACTTTCTCAACTTAGAAGAAAATGAAAAGTTTTTACCATATGCTTAGGAAGCTGACTCTGAAATGAAGATTTGTGTGCAAGTAGTGCTCTTGGGATCAATGATAGTGGAGAGAAAGAGAAGGAAGAAGAATTGATCAGGGAGGAGAGGTTGAACAGAGATGCAGCCTCAATAGAAGTCACAGCCAACCATGCAAGAAGTTCTGAAGAGAGGGTGGCCCCAGCTGTCCTGAGCTGGGGTGAGAGAGCTGGCTCTGTATGTCCCTGTGTCACCAAACCGGTTCCATGCCAGGGCCTGGCCCTGCACCAGCATGGCCTGGGACACTTCCAGTGTGAGGCAACCTCCAGGTTCCTGAGGAAAGATTTCAAGAATGATTTAGAGTGAGAATGAAAGTAAGTTTTATTCAGGTAGAGACAAAGAGAGGGGCCAGGACACAGGCACCCGTTGTGAAAGAAGCAAGAGTCTGAGTGAACCGGGGCAACTCGCAAGTGAGTTGTGCAGTGGGTAAGTCACTTCTTGGGATTTTATGTGTTTCCAAGGGCAGGTTATTTCTGAACTTTGTGGTGCTAAATTCTGACTCTGTCTTCTTGCTGTGGGGGATGTCTTGCTCCTAATATGGTCCTTTCCGGAAGTGTCATGGCCGTTCACCCTCTTGGCCCCCTTCTACTTGTGGTGAGTTTCCATTACACTGATGGTGTAATGAGCTTTGGATCAGTATTTGGTCATTTTTTTCTTGGAATGGTCTGGTTTTAGCCAGTCCTGTTGTTGTTGACTTCTGTGACCACCACAGGGGTTTCCTGCCATGAGCTAGTTCTCTTTGATCATAAAAGGAGGTGAGAGGACCTAGTGGTTTATTGGCCTGTGATGTTGGCTCATACTTTCTCACTCCACTTATCAGAATTTTCCCCAAACTTCTTTCTATTCTGCCTCCCCTGCAGCAGTCATTGGATGCAGGTTTTGGCGAGAAGGGTTTACAGCCAGTGGAGCCAGGCCTTTGTTGTTAAAGAGGGATCTAAGAGGGGTATCCAGGATGTCCCCCATAGTTCCCCACATAAACAAGAAATTCTAGAAATTAAGGGTATCAAGGAAAGAGCCACTTGACGGTGGTTGAAATATTTTCTTTTGATTTTAAAAACAATCTTATATTACAATGTGAATTTCCTATCAAGGGTGTTTGCAAGTCAGCACCATGTGCTGATAAATCAGGAAAGGATCACATTCCCTGTATTCCACAGACACCTCTGAGTATTTACTGTGCTCCAGGCAAAGTGTGGTGTGCTGGAAGGGGAGGGTAAAAAGTAAGTAGATAGTTAAAGACTTGGAAGTAGGGAGACTGGGGATAAAGTTGGTTAGTGGAGGATGAAAACTATGTCACAGGTACTTAGGAAAATTAATTTAATACTCTGGAAGTGGGAGGTGGAGTATTATACAGCAAGGGGTAAGAGTGGGGCATCAAAAGAACTTTCCTGCAAGAGTCAACAGGGATCATTCTGCAGGGATCATTCAAATAGTTCTGGGTGGAAAGGATGTCTACGTAATCCACAAATTGGAAAGTTCAGAGCTGGGATTCAAAACAAGTCTGTCATATTCTAATGCCTGAGTTATCATCACAACAATAAATGTTTGTTGAATGAATGAATTAGATATTTAATAACTGACATTTTTCAATGGCAGAATCGCTGTCAGGTTTTGTTTCAATAACCCTGACTACATAATAACCAACATCATAATGACATTGAACTTGCCCAATGGCCCAGGTAATGCAACATCAAGGGCTTCATTTGCATCATCTCGTCTAATTTCTAAATTCCTGTCTTATGTGCATGTGGAAACAGAAACTCAGAAATATAAACACATTGTCTAAAGTCACAAAGCCAGGAGCAGTAGATCCAGAGTAGGGGAAAAAAACAAAACAAAACGAGGACTCTGTTGCCAATTATTTGCATAGCTATAGTATCTTCTCATTATCTGGTTCTCCATACAGAAGTATGGTTTAAAAGATTCTATATTAATACATTGTATTTGCCTATTTTAGGAAAGATCCGAACATACATTTGGCAGATTCCTGAAAGAACTGGTCCTACCTCAAAGGACTTTGAATGCATACCTTGGTTTTACTATTCCACTGTGAACCTGGTTAAGGTAAAGTTTGAATCAAATCTCAGTTTTTATTTTATCTCCTCCTAGAAATTATAATGGAAGGAAGAATGAGTTTATTTTTTATTTTTAAAAATCTTAGTTCTATGTAAAGTTTATATTAAGTAACCTAAATATTGCTCAGCTTTTAATCCTACACAGGCTTGCATCTTTCAAGAATAAATTATTGCATTATGATTACCTATACTTAGGACATTTTTCAAAATGTCACTATAACATCCTCTTTGTTTCATTGAGTCAGATCTGAGTAACAGAAAACAAAGTATGGAGTCTGAAAATTCTATAGTTAATAGAAATAAATATATACATACTAGAGGCCCAGTGCATGAAATTTGTGCATGGGGGAGGGGGGTGCCCCTCGGCCCAGCCTACACCGTCTCCAATCTGGGACCCCTGGGGGATGTCCCACTGCCAGTTTAGGCCCAATCCCTAAACTAATAGTCGGACATCCCTCTCACAATCCAGGACTGCTGGCTCCCAACCGCTCACCTGCCTGCCTGCCTGCCTGATTGCCCCAACCACTTCTGCCTGCCAGCCTGATCACCCTAATCACTCCCCTCCAGCCTGATCGATGCCTAACTGCTCCCCTGCCAGGCTGATTGCCCCCTAACTGCCCTCCCTTGCCAGCCTGATGACCCCCACTGCCCTCCCCACCAGCCTGGTCTCCCCCAACTGCCCTCCCCTGCAGGCCTTCTCCCCCACAACTGCCCTCCCCTGCTGGCCCAGTCACCGCCAACTGCCCTCCCCTGCTGGCTGGTCGCCCCTAACTGCCCTCCCCTGCCAGTCATCATATGGTGGCCATCTTTGACCATATGGGTGCAGTTTTCTTGTGTAAAGGTGTGATGGTCAATTTGCATATTACCGCTTTATTATATAGGATTACATATTTTTTAAAACCCTCAAATCTGAAGATTTAGTTTATTTTCATTTTTTAAAAAAATAGTTTTCTCTTTGAACTTTTAGTTATTTGGACCACTTTGTAGCTGGAACAAAAATCTACTCAGACATTCAACCCCAAAACAAAATTAATATAAACAAACTAAGGCTCCTGGCTGGAGGTGCTGTGGGAACAGAGGCACCACAGGAGAAAGGATCTGAGACCTTTAGAATCTCTGCCAACTAACTCCAATGCCAGGGAATTCTAATTAAAACCAAAGTTCTGTTCTTTAATTACATTTTCAAAAATTGAACTAAATCCATTGAGGAATGTGTCTAAAATCCCTTCCAGGAGTTTGCTGTTCTCTTTAAACTTCAACTCCAATGAATGAGATGATAATTTTTCTTTAATCAAAGATTTAGCATGTTTTGTTCCTTACTCTCAGACTTAGAATCCTAATAATTAAAAACTCAGGATCTGAAAAACAAACAAACAAACTAAAAACCCCCAGGATCAGATCTCACTAAAGCCAAAACTTGATTCCATTCTTTTTATTGATTGGGGGAAATTTTTAGTTGTGGGCCTGGTTAATAATCTTGCTTTCTTTCTTCAGGATCTTAACAGCGGGCTGGTAGGCCCTTTGATAGTATGTCGCAAAAACACCACAGCCGACATAGTTCACCGTGTTCTCCACTTCATGATTTTTAATGAGAATGAGTCCTGGTACTTGGACGAAAATATCAACACCTATTCTCTAGAACCGAACCAAGTAGACCGGAATGATGAGGATTTTGACTTGAGCAACCAAATGCATGGTAATGCCCACTAACTGACACCCCAACTGTAGCCTACAGGGTGTTTTCCACAAAACAAAAAGATGAGGTTCAAATTTGTCAAGCTCAGCACAGTTTAGAAAACATAGATACATACAGTTGGGTATATATCACATGACAAACTTTTTCCATAAATGGCCAGATAGTAAAGAATTTGGGCTGGAGGTGGCTGCAGGGACAGAGGCAACATTCCATCTCTGCCATAAGCTATCTTCCTCTCTGTTCTTGTATCACAAAAGCCCCCATAGATAAGAGGCAAACAAAAAGAAGTGGCTGTGAGCCAACACAACTTTATTTATAAACACTGAAATTTACAGTTCATATAATTTTCACATGTCAGGAAATATTTGCCTTTTTAAATATTTATTTAACTATTTAAATATTTAAAAACCACTGTTTGCTCATAGGCCATAGAAAAATGCAATGAATGGGCTGGATCTGGTCTCTGAGCTGTACACCACTATCTTAGTACTATGGCAAATTCTTAAGCCGTGCAGGCAACGGAAAACCAGGAATATCAGCTGCCACTTCTGGAGGGCCTTACTAAACACTTTTCCAAACATTTCACCTGGGTAAACATAGGGACAGTTGGGGTTTGAGGCAAACTGGAGAGCACCTGGCTCCACACACTCCTCCCCACCACCATCACCAAATGACCTTCATAGGCAGAGCTTTTAAAATCCCCATGCTTGTCAATCAAAATTCTCTTAAAGGTTGATTGTAAAAAGGCTCATTCTGTTTATGACTTTCCCCATCTAGAATCACAGAAATAAGACAATTATTCAACTAGAAAACACATAAACAATCTCAATCACAATCTTACTTAATTTAATCTTTAGGAAGCTCAAGAAGATGACTAGGTAAGGGAACCTTAACTAAGGCAAACCCAAATATGATCATTTCCAATATCTTAGTTTTTCCCCCACAAGAAATATATGTAAACTTAAAATTAATTTAAGGACTACATCCATTCTAATTATCATCTTACTAGGCCCTAATGAGATACACAGACCCAGCTGGGCCATCTTCTATCCAGCTGTTCACAGTGTGGGGGCTGCAGATTGTGCATTGCTACAATTCAAGGCTGACTTGGGGGAATGTTGCAAATGAAACAGAAACACAGGGCTGTCTTTTACATTCCCTATTTGAAGGTCAAAAAAGGTTTCATGAAGGGAGAAGACATTGAGTATTTAAGGATGCATAAGAATCTGTCTAGTAGAAAATGAGAGGAATGTGAGCTAAGTCACACAGCACCTGGAAAGAAAAAGCCAACAGAATTGTGGAAGACTTTGAATACTTTGTTAAGAATGTAGACTTGATCTAAACCAGAGCTTCTCAAGCTTGCCTCTATTGAAATTTTGGGCCGGATAACTTTTTGTTGTGTGAGGCTGACCTGTGCATTGTAGGACGTTTAGCAGCATCCCTGGCCTCCATCTTATAGATGCCAGTAGCGCCTTCCCCCAAGTTGTGATGGGGAAGGCGCTAAAAATGTCTCTAAGCATTGCCAAAGGTCTCCTGGAGGACAAAGTTCTGTTGAGAACCATTGTGCTAAAGGCACCAGGGGCACTGAGCTAGGGAACAATAGGAATAAATGCATATTTCAGGAGCAGCTCTGGCAATCATCTAAGCACTTGTGCTGCAAGTGTGGTCCATGGATCAGCAGCAGCAATGTCACTTGAAAGTTCGTTAGAAATGCAGAATTTTAGGCTTCACAGACCTAGTACATCATAATCTGCAGTTTAAAAATGTTTATTGAATTTATTGGAGTGACATTGATTAATAGAATTATATAGGTTTCAGGTCTACAATCCTACAATACATCATCTGTATATTTTATTGTGTTCACCACCCCAAGTCAACCTCCTTTCATCACCATTCATCCCCCCTTTACTCTTTTCTACCACCCCCAACCCCCTTTCTGGCAATCATCATGCTATTTTCTGTGCTTTGTTTTGTTTTGTTTGTTTGTTTTACTGCTAGATAGACATTTTAACAAGATTCCCAGAGCAGATGCACATTAAAGTTTGAGAAGCACTGGCCTAAAGCAGTCTCCTCTATTACATCTCTCCACCAGCTAAAAGTGTTAGAACCCTGCCTACATTAATATATGTTTATAGATTATATCTTTCTATTAATGTATTTTATACATTTCAAAAAATGAACACAAAATAGAAAGTTCAAAAAGAACATTTTAATATTTTCTTCCTGTTACCCTTTGAAAACCATACGTACATAGAGGATTAGAGAGGGAGAGAAACCAAGACCTGAGACCTCAGGCAGATGGCATTTCAGTAATACCAGTGACAGATCATGGAAGTCTGACTTAGGGCAGTTAAATGGGAACACACACTCCTAATAGTCTAAGAACCTCTTGTGATCATTTTAAATATACTTTAAATACATAGACATGTTAAACTATCCATCAATTTAAGTATCTTTAGTTATGAAATATTCTAATCCAACCCAATTGTGTTAAAGCAGCGGTTTTTAACCTGTGGGTCGTGACCACTTTGGGGGTCTAACGACCCTTTCACAGGGGTCGCTTAAATACATCCTGCATATCAGATATTTACATTACGATTCATAAGAGTAGCAAAATTACAGTTATGCAGTAGCAACGAAAATAATTTTATGGTTGGGAGTCACAGCAACATGAGGAACTGTATTAAAGGGTCACGGCATTAGGAAGGTTGAGAACCACTGTGTTAAAACACAGTCAATTCCTCATTTGCTCAAGCAAAAAAAAACACCTCATTAGTATTAGACACAGCCATGAATGGACGTTTAGTCATGTTTAACTGAATCCTTAGGCTTGCTTCAAAATCCTCATGACCTCTGAAAACATTCATGATACTTTCTTTCTTTTTTAAAAATTTATTGGGGTGACATTCATTAACAAAACCATGCAGGTTTCAAGTGTAAAACTCAACAAAACATCATCTGCATACTGTATCATGAGCCCATGGCCCAAAGTAAAGTATCTCTCTGTCCCCATTTATCCCTTGTTTGCCCCCTTACACCTCCCCCAAACCCCTTTCCCTCTGGCTATCACCATACTGTTGTCTCTGTCTATGTGTTTTATATAGGTAAAAATTTTTTTAGTTAATCCCTTCATCTTTTTTTGAACCTACTCCCCCAACCCTCCTCCCCT
>NW_006296846.1:268075-272315 GCF_000327345.1 Myotis davidii | reverse complement strand
AAATAACCAATCTGCATTCCCATCAACAATGCACAAGGGTTCCCTTTTCTCTAGATCTTTCCTAGCACTTATTGTTTATTTATTTATTAACGATGGCCATTCTGAAAGGCGTGAGGTGGTATCTCATTGTGGTTTTAACTTGCATTTCTCTGAACAGTAATATTGAACATCTTTTCACATGGCTATTGTCCATCCGTATGTCCTCTTTGGAGAATTCCTTATTCAGATCCTTTGCCCACTTTTAATTAGATTATTTATTTTCTTGATGTTGAGTTGTATGAGTACTTTATATGGTATCTGTTCAATTTTCCCAACACCATTTATTTTTTTAAATATTTTCTGACTGCCCTAGCTGGTTTGGCTCAGTGGCTAGAGCATGGGCCGGTGGACTAAAGGGTCCTGGGTTTGATTTCGATCAAGGGCACATGCCCAGGTTGAGGGCTCAAATCCCAGTAGGGGGCAGGTGATCAATGATTCGTTCTCATCATTGATGTTTCTCTCTCTCTCTCTTCCTTCCTCTCTGAAAGCAATAAAAATATATTTCAAAAACAAATAAATAAAATAAAAATAAACATGTTCTTATTGATTTCAGAGAGAGGAAAGGAGAGGGAGAAAGAGGTAAAAACATCAATGATGAGAGAGAATCATCAATTGGCTACCTCCTTCATGCTCCTTACTGGAGATCAAGCTGAAACCTAGGCATATACCCTGACCAGGAATCTTGGGTCAATGTTCAACCACTGAACCACAACTGGCTAGGCCCAACACCATTTGTTGAAGACATTGTCTTCCCCTCATTGTATGTTCTTGACTCCTTTTTCAAATACTAATTGACCACCAAGGTGTAGATATATTACTGGGCTCTCTATTCTGTTCCATTGATCTGCCTGTTCTTACACCAGCACCATTCTGTTTTTTGTACTATGGCCTTGGAGTATAGTTTGATATCAGGTAGTGTGATACCTCCAACTTTATTCTTCTTTCTCAAGATTGCTGGAGCTATTCAGGGTCTTTTGTGGTTCCATATAAATTTTTGGAATATTTGTTCAAGATCTGTGAGATATGCAATTGGTATTTTAATAGGAATTGCAATGAATCTATAGATGGCTTTGGGTAGTATGGACATTTTAATGATGCTAATTCTTCCTGTCTATGAATATGATATATGCTTCCACTTATTTGTATAATCCTCAATTTCTTTATTTAGTAGTCTGTAAATTTCCAAGTGCAGTCTTTGCCTCCTTGGTTAAATTTATTCTTAGGTGCCTTGCTTTTATTATTGCAATAGTAAATGGGATTTTCTTAATTTCTCTTTCTGATAGTTCATTATTGGTACATAAAAATGCCATCAATTTCTGAATATTAATTTTGTATCTGGATACTTTACCAAATTTATTTATCAGTTCTAATAGTTTGTTGGTGGAGTCTTTAGTGTTTCTATATACAGTATCATGTCATCTGCTAAAAATGACAGCTTTATTTTCTCCTTTCCAATTTGGATGTCTTTTATTTTTCTTCTTGACTGATTGCTGTGGCTAGGACTTCCAGAACTATGCTGAATAAGAGTGGTAAAAGCAGACATCCCTGTCTTGTTCCTCTTCTTAGGGAAAACACTTTTAGTTTTTGCCCATTGAGTATGGTGTTGACTGTGGGTTTGTCATATATGGCCTTTTATCAATAAATGGCTGCTGGGTTGTATCAAATGCTTTTTCTGCATCTACTGATATAATCATGTGAATTTTCACCCTTCATTTTGTTTATATGTTATATCTCATTTATTGATTTGTGGATAGTGTACCAGCCTTGCATCCCCAGAATAAATCCAACGTGGTCATGGTGTATGATCTTTTTAATTTATTGCTGGATTTGGTTTATTAAGCTTTTGTTGAGGATTTTAGCATCATAGATATTGGCCAATAAATTTCTTTTGTAGTGTCTTTATCTGGTTTTGGAATTAGGGTAATGCTGGCCTCATAAAATGAGATTGGAAGTTCTTCCCACTCTTGAATTTTTAGAAATAGTTTGAGAAGGATAGGTGTTAGTTCTTGAAATGTTTGGTAAAATTTGCCTATGAAGCCATCTGGTCCAGGACTTCTGTTTGCTGGGTGTTTTTTTAAATTACTACTTCAATGTCATTAGTTGTAATTGGTCTATTCTGATTTTCTGATTTCTCCTGAATCAGTTTTGGAAGATGGTATGTTTCTATAAATATATACACTACTAGAGGCCCCATGTACGACATTCATGCTCTGGGGTGGGGAGTCCCTCAGCCCAGCTTGCGCCCTTTCACAGTCAGGGAGCCTTTTTGCAGGCAGCAGGCCTAAGCCATCAGTTGGACATCCTTAACACTGCCGCAGAGGCAGGCCACTGAGCTCGCCAGCCATCAGCCCGGCTTGTGGCTGAGCGCTGCTCTCCCTGTGGGAGCACACTGACCACCAGGGAGCAACTCCTGTGTTGAGCGTCTGCCCCCTGGTGGTCAGTTCGCATCATAGTGACCTGTGGTTCCACCATTCGGTAGATTTGCATATTACCCTTATATAGGATGCCCAGATTGTCCAATTTGTGGGCATATAGTTGTTCCTAATATTTTCTTAGAACCTTTTGTATTTCTGTGATGTCAGTTGTTAATCCTTCTCTCTCATTTCTGATTTTATTTATTTGGATCCTCTCTCTTTTTGTTGATAAGTCTCGTTAAAGGTTCATCAATCTTGTTTATCTTTTCAAAGAGCCAGCTTATGATTTTTTGTATCAGTTTTTAGTCTCTGTGTCATTTATTTATGCTCTAACCTTATTTATTTCCTTCTACTTACTCTGGGCTTTGTTTGTTGTTCTTTTTATAATTCTTTTAGGTGTAGGATTGCATTGTTTACTTGATATTTGTCTTGCTTTTTGAGGTAGGCCTGTAATGCTCTGAATTTCCTCTCAGGACTGCTTTTGCTGTGTCCCATAGATTTGGGGTTGTTTTGTGTTCAACTTTGTTTGTCTCCAGGTAACTTTTTATTTTTTCCTTTATCTCATTGTTAACACATTTTTTTAAGTTGTTTTATTGCTTAAAGTATTACAAAGAGTATTACATATGTCTCCTTTTTCCCCCGCCCTTAACAATCCCCTGGCCTCTCCTACCCCAGTGTCTTATGTCCATTGGTTATGCTTATATGCATGCATACAAGTCCTTCAGTTGATCTCTTCCCCTCCCCTCCTGCCCCCAACCCTCCCCGGCCTTCCCGCTGTAGTTTGACAGTCTGTTCAAGGCTGCTCTGCCTCTGTATCTGTTTTTTTTTATAAGTTTATAATGGTCTTTATTATCCAGAAATAAGTGAGATCATGTGGTATTTTTTCTTCATTGACTGGCTTATTTCACTTAGCATAATGCTCTCCAGTTCCATCCATGCTGTTGCAAATGGCAAGAATTCCTTCTTTTTTACAGCAGCATAGTATTCCATCGTGTAGATGTACCACAGTTTTCTAATCCATTCATCAACTGATGGGCACTTAGGCTGTTTCCAGATCTTAGCTATGGTGAATTGTGCTGCTATGAACACAAGGGTGCATATATCACAGGGTCAAATGGGAGTTCCATTTTTAGGTGTTTTTTGTTTGTTTGTTTGTTTTTAAATATATTTTATTGATTTTTTACAGAGAGGAAGAAAGAGGGATAGAGAGTTAGAAACATCGATGAGAGAGAAACATCGTTCAGCTGAATCCTGCACAACCGTTACTGGGGATGTGCCTGCAACCAAAGTACATGCCCTTGACCAGAATTGAACCCAGGACCCTTCAGTCCGTAGGCCAACGCTCTATGCACTGAGCCAAACCGGCTAGGGCCCATTTTTAGTTTGTTGAGGAAACTCCATACTGTCTTCCATAGTGGCTGCACCAGTCTGCATTACCACCAGCAGTGCACGAGTGTTCCTTTTTCTCCACATCCTCTCCAGCACTTGTCGTTTCTGGATTTGTTGATGATAGCCATTCTGACAGGCGGGAGATGGTACCTCATTGTTGTTTTGATTTGCATCTCTAGGATGATTAGTGACTTTGAACATGTTTTCATATGTCTCTTGGTTTTCTGAATGTCTTCTTTTGAAAAGTGTCTGTTTAGATCCTTTTCCTATTTTTTGATTGGGTTGTTTATCTTTTTTTTTTGTTAAGTTGTATGAGTTTCTTATAAATTTTGGAGATTAAACACTTATCAAATGTATCATTGCCAAATATGTTCTCCCATACAGTGGGCTCCATTTTA
>NW_006296846.1:265014-265995 GCF_000327345.1 Myotis davidii | reverse complement strand
TCGTTCATTGTGTCCCATAGGTTTTGGATTGCTGTGTTTTCATTGTCATTAGTTTCCTGGGTGTTTTTAATTTCTTCTTTGATCCCATTGGTAATCCAATCAATATTTAATAACATGCTATTCAGCTTCCAAGTTTTTGAGTATTTTGGGTTGTTTCTTTTGTAGTTGATTTCTAATATGATGCCATTGTGGTCTGAGAAGATCCTTGGTATGATTTCAATCTTCTCGAATTTGGGGAGACTTTGTTTGTAACCCAACATGTGGTCTATTTTTGAAAATGTAAAATGAGCACTTGAGAAGAATGTATATTCCTTGGCTTTGGGGTGAAATGTTCTGAAGATGTCTATTAAGTCCTACTGATCTAGAGAGTCATTTAGGATTGCTGTTTCTTTGCTGATTGTTTGTCTAGAGGATTTATCCAGTGATGTCAGTGGTGTATTACAGTCCCCTACTACGATTGTATTGTTATCGATCTCTCCCTTGATATCTTCCAGGAGTTTTTTTATGTATTTGGGTGCTCCTGCATTGGGTGCATATATGTTTACAAGGCATTTAGTCCATTTACGTTTAAAGTTATTATTAAAAGGTACTTGTTTGTAGCCATTTCTATTTTTTGTGCCTGTTTTCTGTCTTAGTTTTTTATTTCTTCTTTTGACACCAAGCCCTTTAGCATTTCTTTCATTGCTGGCTTGGTGGTGATAAACTCCCTTAACCTTTTTTTTGTCTGTGAAGCTTTTTACTTCCCCTTCAATTTTGAATGATAGCCTTGCTGGATAGAGTATTCTAGGATTCATTCCTTTCCTTTGCATCACTTTGTAAATGTCAGTCCATTCTTTTCTGGCCTGATGTGTTTCTGTTGAGAAATCATTTGAAGATCTAATGTGAGATCCCTTCTTTGTAACTTTCCATCTCTCTCTTGCAGCCTTTAAGATTGTCTCTTTGTCCACGACATTTGCCATGGTAATTATGATGTGTCGAGAT
>NW_006296846.1:257306-264338 GCF_000327345.1 Myotis davidii | reverse complement strand
TCCTCTGGCTGTTGGGGGAAGCTTCTCACACAGCTGCTGTTCCTCAGACAGAGGGTGTGCTGATCACAAGGCTGCTGTTCCTTGGATGGGGGCGGGATACACATGCAGCTGCTACTCCTTGAACTGGAGCAGACTGCTCACGTGGTCGCTGATCCTTGGATGGGTGCTGGCTGCACGCTGCTGTTCTTCTTCTGATGTGGTGGGCTGCCTGCGGGGCTACTGCTCCTAGGACTTGGACAGTTTGATTGCGAGTCTGTTGCTCCTAAGACGAGGGTGGGCTGCTTGCAAGGCTGCTGCTTTGGACTGAAGTGAGCTACGCGCCTGGCTGCTCCTCCTCGGACAGGGACGTGCCACTCACCCGGCTGCTGCTCGTCAGACAGGTGCAGGCTGTTGTGGCTCTGCTCCTCGGACCGGTGTGTGCTGTGCAAGGCTGCCACTCCTCGGACATGGGCGGTCTGCTTGTGTGGCTGCTACTCCTCGGACTGGGGTGGGCTGCTGCACTCCTCCAATGGGGCTGGGTCGCTTGCAGAACTGCTGCTCCTCAGATTCAGCAGGCTGCTTGTGCGGCTGCTGCTGCTTGGATGAGGGCAAGATACTTGTCTCATTGTTAACACATTAATTGTTTAATAACATGTTTTTTAGCCTCCGTGTGTTTGAGTGTTTTTGAGTTTTTTGATATAATTTATTTCTAGTTTCATACCATTGTGGTCAGAGAAGATGCTTGATAGGCTTTCAATCTTGTTGACTTTATTAAGGCTTATCTTATATCCTAGCATGTGGTACTAGTATATCTTAAAGAATGCTCCATGTGTGTTTGAAAAGAATGTATATTCTGCTGCTTTGGGATAAAATATTTGCTAAATATCAATTCAATCCATCCAATCCAGCATGTTATTTAAGGTCACTATTGCCTTATTTTTTGTCTGGAAGATCTCTCCATTGATGTCAATGGGGTATTGAAATTCTCAACTTTGACTATATTGTTAATCTCTCCCTTAATGTACACCAAGGTTTCTTTATATATTTAGGTGCAGCTATGTTGGTGCATATATGTTTACAAGGTTTATATCCTCCTGTTGGGTTGATCCTATTAGTTTTCTGTAATGTCCTTCTTTGCCTCTTTTTATGGCCTTTGTTTTGAAGTCGATTTTGTCTGACATAAGTATTGCTACCCCAGCTTTGTTTGTTTGTTTGTTTGTTTCCACTGCATGAATTTTTTTTCTATCCCTTCTTTTTCAGTCTGTGTGTATCTTTTGTTCTGAAATGGGTCTCTTGTACACAGCATATATTAGTATATGGTTTATGGGGGTTTTATCCTTTCGGCTACCATAGATCTTTTGGTTGAAGCATTAACATTTAAAGTTATTATTGATAGGTACTTATTTATTGCTATTTAATCTTTATCCCTACGTTCCTCTCTATATATATTTATTTTCTTCTTTCTTCTTCTTAAAGAAGCCTTTTAAAATATATATTTTTATTGATTTCAGAGAGGGAGAGGGAGTGAGAGATAGAAACATCAATGATGAGAGAGAATCATTGATTGGCTGCTTTCTGCATGCCCCACGATCAAGCCTGCAACCTGGCCAGGTGCCCTTGACCAGAATCAACCTGGGACCCTTCAGTCCTCAGGCTGATGCTTTATCCACTAAGCCAAGCCAGCGACAGCTAAAGAAGGCCTTTTAACATTTTTTACAATACTTGTTTGTTGGTAATGAACCCCTTTAGCTTTATTTCACCGTTAATTTTAAATGATAGCTTTGCTGGATGGAATAGTGATGTTTGTAGGTCCTTGCTTTTCATCATTTTGAATACTTTATGCCAATCCCTTCTGGCCTGAAGCATTCTGTTAAGAAAACAGCTGACAGCCTTATGGGAGCTCCCTTGTAGGTAACTAACTGTCTTTCTCTTGCTGCCCTTAAAATTCTCTCTTTGTCTTTAACCTTTGCCATTATAATAATGATGTGTCTTGGTGTGGGCTTCTTTGGGTTCATCTTGATTGGGACTCTGTGTTTCCTAAACTGTGACTTTTTGCTTCATCAGATTAGGGAAGTTTTCAGTCATTATTCTTTGAAACAAGTTCTCAATCCCTTGCTTACTCTCTTCTCCTTTTGGTGTCCCCAGGATGCAGATGTTGTTATGCTTAATGTTGTCCCAGAGGTCCCTTTGACTTTCCTCATTTTTAAAAAATTCATTTTTCTTTTCATTGCTCTCCTTACTGTTATCTTGTCCTCTAAATCCTTGATTTGATCCTTTGCTTCAGCTAAAATGCTGTTGATTCATTCAAATAAATTCTTCACTTCTGGCTGATTCTTTTTTATGTGCTTTTAAATACTTACTATCTCTTTTTTTAAGCTCTCACCACGATCATCCATTCTTTCCCTGAGCTTTTGGGAATCCTTATAATTATTCTTTTATAGCCTGCATCTGTTATCTCAGTTGTTTCCATTTCATTTAATTCTTTTTCTGGGGATTTCTCTTGTTCTTTAATATTTGTCTTCCCATTTTGTCTGCTTTTTTGTGTTTTACTCTGTGTATTAAGTAGATCTACTATGACCCCCAAGCTTGTTTTCAGGGCTTTCTGATGTAGGTGCTTTATTGGCTTTGATGGCACAATCTTCTAGGTCATCTATTCTTGATGCTCCAAAAATGTTTCTTGCATGGGTTTTATGCCCATTCCTGTTGTAGTTAAGTTTTCAATGCTATTGGTCCATTCATGGGTGGAGTTAACCCTCAGGTTGGCTGATTATAAGTATAGATCTTTTTCACTATGTATAAATCTGCCCCCCAAAATGCAGTTGTTCCCAGCAGGTTCTGGTGCCTGCTGGAGTTCCCTTTGGCTGTGCCATTTGTGTGTCTTGTTGGGTCAGGTTTTGGTGACATTTGAAGCCCACCAATGGTTGTGTTGGTTCTGGGGCACTTGAGTGGGGTTCTGGGGCAGGTTGATGTCAGACATTGTATGTAACTGGCCCTGGGCTACCACACTAGTCACTGATTGTGGCTCTGTCTACTGGGCTTAGGTGTGCATGGGAGGGCTCAAGCTGTGTATAAGAGTCAGCTTCTTGGATCTCTGAGCTGGGGTCAGATCAGTAAAAGGTCCAAGGCTCTATGAGGTTGGCATCCAACTGTCGGCTACTCTGCCACCCCCTGAGGTTTCCTGGACTTCCTCTAGAGCAGTGGTTCTCAACCTTCCTAATGCCACAGCCTTTAATACAGTTCCTAATGTTGTGGTGACCCCCAACCATAAAATTATTTTCATTGCTACTTCTTAACTGTAATTTTGCTACTGTTATGAATCGTAATGTAAATATCTGATATACTATATGTGTTTTCCGATGGTCGCAACCCACAGGTTGAGAACCGCTGCTCTAGAGTCTTTTGAATAAAGACTTTAAAGTGGGCCCAAACTTGCCATACTCCACAGCCCCTTTCATTAGGGTGGGAAACTGGGTAGGAAGGACAGGGTAAGTGAGTTCTCTACTTGGGGGCAGTGTGGTCAGGCACTCAATGGGGAGAATGTGGTACCCTACTCCAGAGCCATACTATTCAGTCTCTGCTAGAGTTTCCAATTCTAGCTTCCCCAGGAGAAGTATACCACCAGTTCAGATTGGATGCAGCCAGCTCTCCCCACTGCAGGAGCAAGCTCAGCAGGGCACAGCCACTGGTACTTTGAAAAATAGATCAAGAGAGTTTTTTGTTGAGTGTGATGCCAGCAGAGCCTGTGGGAAGGGAGTGAGTTTTAAGACTCCCCTTGGCTGCGTAGCCATACCCACTCAAGCTGGACCAGAGTAACTGAGGGAAGTGTAATTCAAAGGTCCAGGCTCTGAGTGGTGTTCTCTGCCCCACCACAACCCTCCCTCAGATCTCAACTCAATGTCTGAGGCCACCAGAACTTGGGAAGATAGAACAAAACAGTTTCCCATTTGGAGTGATGCTGACCAAGCCTACACATGAAGGGGAAGACTGGCCCCCATTCCAAAGCCTCACAGCTCAATGTCTGTCTGAGTGTCAATAGTTTCTCCAAAGAAAGAACTCAGCAAAGGTCCCTATTGGGTTCAGCCAACATTTCTTTCTGCCAGACTCAAGCTTGACAGGGTGGTGTCATCAGTATTTGAGGACCAAGTTAGTGGACTCCCCAGGCTGGTGCTGTAAGAATAGGAATGCCCAACCCTGGGAAGATGGTGCCTTAAGGTGATGTGGGATATTGACTCAGGACTAGGACCTCAGTAGCTGACTCTCAGAATTATCTTCAAGGCCATGCCACCCAGGTCTTCTCTTTATGATTTCCATATGCCTTGAGTTGCCTTTCCTCTTCCAGAGCCCTGGTTGAGTATCCTTGAGCAAGCTCCTGGGTATTGTCCCTTTAGGAGAGCACCTGGGATTCTAGCAAACTCCCTCCTCTTCCCTTCAGACAGAGTCCCTCCTGGTTTTCACTACCAGATGCTATGCAGGCTCTACCTCCCAGCACTGGTGCTCTGTGTTGGGGGTTCTGGCATGGGACTGAGATCCCATGTTCCTCAGGGATGTCTTTTGCAACCAAGATATCCCTCCAGTTTTCAGCTGCCATACATGGGTGCAGGAGCCAGCTCTTTTCACATCTCCACCCTTCTTACAAGTCTCTAAATAGCTTTTTCTATAAACCCTTGGATATAACACTCCAGTACAGCTGTCCTTCAGTTGGTCAATTCAGGTTGATTGCACTGTACTGGTAATTTAGCTGTAAATTTGGTTTGGCATTCAGAAGAGGTGAATGTAGTTCCACTTACTCTATAGCCACATTGAAACTCCCCCGTGACATTTTCTATAAGATGTCGTTGTTTTTAAATACATTATTTCAAATCCTTTTTGAACATAATAAAACTATGTCTACCTACAGCAATTAATGGAAGACTATTTGGAAATAACCAAGGTCTCACATTTCATGTTGGGGATGAAGTGAATTTTTATCTGATTGGCATGGGGAGTGAATTCGACCTGCACACAGTTCACTTCCATGGCCACAGCTTTGAATATACGGTAAGAACCTTGGGAAGCTCCATTTAATTCCATGGCAAGGTAACAAACTATGTTCAAAATATATAATCTATAATATATTAGATGCAAGTAAATAATTATGCATTTAGCTTTTTATATCTCATGGACATTTGATAAATGCTTGTGAAACGGCCAAACCATGTTCAATACATATAATGTATAATATATTAGATGCAAGTAAGTAATTACGCATTTAGCTTTTTATATCTCATGGACTTTTGATAAATGCTCGTGAATATATGAATTGCATTTCTCACTCTAATATGAATTTCCTCAATAAGTAAATAAGACATTGATAATCATCTTTAGTTGTGCCATTGTGTGTGTGTGTGTGTGTGTGTGTGTGTGTGTGTGTGTGAATCCTCACCTAAGGATAGTTTTCCATTTATTTTTAGAGAGAGTGGAAGGGAGAGATAAAGAGAGAAACATCAATGTGAGAGAGACACAGTGATTGGTTGCTTCCCTCACATGCCCAACCAGGGCTGAGGATTAAGCCTGCAACCAAGGTACATGCCCTTGACTGAAATCAAACCTGGGACCCTTCAGTCCACAGGCAGACACTCTATCCACTGAGCCAAACCAGCTAGGGCAATTTTAACCTTTCTATTCCATCTCTTTTTTTAATTTTTAAACGCTAAAACATAAAACATGAAAGAAAAATATCTTGAGTAGTCATATACATTTTGGCACATTTACTTTCTCCTTATATATTTTTTTCTGAACCTAATTGAAAGCAAATTACAAACATCATGACTCTTCACTCCTAAATACTAAAGTATGTGCACCTTAAGAATAAGGACAATCTCTGCCCCAACAACAATAACATTTCACACCCTAAAGTGTGAAATAATATAGTCTAACATGCAATCCATTAAAATATCCTTAGGTGTTCCCAAAATGCTCTTCATAATTGTTTTCTTTAACCCAAGATCTAATCATTTATACGTAGCATTTGGTTGCCATTGTCATATCTTTCCTAAAAATCAAAATAAGCCTTCTGCCTTTTTTTCTTGATTTTTCCTGAAATTTCATTTTTGAGGGGTCCAGGCCAGTTGTTATGTAGGATAGTCCATATTCTTCATTGATCTTATAGTTTCCTCATGATAGAATCCATGTTTAATATCATTGGCAAGGACACTCCATAGGTGATATTATGTACTTCTCATATATCACATCAAAAGGCTCTGCTGTCAACAGCTTCTAATATTGGTGAAGCTAAGTTTGATAACTTTATTAAGATAATGTGTACTATTCTCTCTATTTTAAAAGTATCATCTTCCTATTGTAATTAATAATCTATAGAGAAGAGATTTTTTAAATGTATTTTATTCTCATAATTTTTCACCTTGTACTTTTTTTAAAAAAGTTCCATTGATGATCCTTGTCCAAATCAAATTTTATAGTGGGGGTTTCAAATAGTGGCCTTCTACTTCTATCATTCCTGCAACATTTTTTATAAAACAAAAATTTGGCACTAGGTGTCAACTGGCTTTATTGTACCTTTTCATATCATTTTTACCATCTGTTTCTATTTTATGTATTCTTAGTCTCTTTATATCTTCTGTCTGAATTGCTTTCTTTCACCCTGTCATACTTCTCCATAATTGTTTTTTTACTGACCACTTTTGACTGGCCATTTCTCTCATTTATATTAAGTATTTTCAGTTTTATCCTTCCCTTTTTCCATTCCCAATTTAGGATTGTTTATTTACTTAAGAAGCATTTTCTTTATTTCCCATCCTAATCCCTTATATAAACACTAGAGGCCCAGTGCACTGGGGACTGGGGGTTCCTCAGCCCGGCTTGCACCCTCTCCAATCCGGCCCCTCAGGGAATGTCAGACTGCCAGTTTAAGCCCGATCCCGCACCGGCAGTCAGACATCCCTCTCACAATGTTGGACTGCTGGCTCCTAACTGCTCACCTGCCTGACTGCCTGAATACCCCTAACCACTCTGCCTGCCAGCCTGATTGCCCCCAATTGCGCCCCCCCCCGCTGG
>NW_006296846.1:240033-257251 GCF_000327345.1 Myotis davidii | reverse complement strand
CTGATTGGGGTTGGGAGCCAATGGCGGGGGGCGGGGGCTGGCCATGAGGAGGGGCTGTGGTCCGTGGGCTGGCTGGCCATGCCCCCAAATGGGGTGGAGGGTGCCAATGGGGACCAGTGTCTTGGGGGAGAAGCCATGGGTGGTTGGCCAGCCATCTCTGCCCCTGATGGGGAGGGGGCAATCTGAGGTGGGGCCTGGCAGGGGGAGGGGCTGCAAGAGATTGGCTGGCCGACCCTGCCCCCTATTGGGATGGGGGTTTGCGGTCAGAGGCAGGTAGCCATGGGAAGGGGCTGAAGGCCTATTGTGGTGGGGCAGCCTGACTGAGGGCAGGGCTGGCAGGGGTTCGGGGGAGGGAGAGGGTGTTTGGCTGGCCGGGCTACTCTTTTTTTATTTTTTTTTTTTTGGCAACTTTATGACTTTTATTTGTGGTGCCTGTATTATGTCTCAAAAATACCTTCTCCCCCTGCCCGGGACAGCATTGGAGAGGGGGCAGCAAAAAATAGAAGACGTCCCTCCCTATTGCACACAGACCCTATATACAGGCCCACCTGGCCCAGGCCAGTGGGATGCTTAGCACATTCTCGGATCCCTACTCAGAGGCTGGAGGGGTGACTGGTGGCAGCACATGTGAAAGGGGACCTCTGGGTGACCACTCTGGTCCTGGCTACTGGTCCTGGCACTTCCTGGTCCTCGGTTCCTTCCTGGTCCTGCCTGCAGCCCTGGTCCCCCTACTTGGCTCAGCCTCCTGTCTCCATGGCCTCAGATGGCCCCCTTGGCTCCTGGGGGTTCTGTCCTCCCCTCCCAGCCTGGAGGTCCAAAGGGGAGGTTATGGTTTCTCAGAGACTCCCTGGCAGCCCTGTCATTTGTGTTCACATAAGGGGAGGGATGAGTGTGACAGAAGCAGTTGTATAAATACCGGTGCAGGAGCAAGTCCTCCAGGGTCACTTGCACAGTTTGCTGATGATGTGGATCTGGGCCGAATTCTCTTCCTTGAGGTGCTGGTTGTCAGCCCAGAGGTTGGGCAGGCCCTTCAACTCCTCTTCCAGCCTTGCACTCCAGGGCCCTGCGCTCAAATCTCTCCAGCTCCAGGAGGGACTGCCTCTCTGCAAAGTGCTCCTGCCTGTGCGTGGTGTGCTCCAGCTCCACTTGAGTTGCACCAGCCGCAGTGTGGTCTACGTCAAGGCCTCAGGAAGTCTCTAGTTCTCAACACACAGCTTTGTGTAGAGCTTCCTGAAGCCTCCCTAGGGCTCTTCATATTGGGGCTGGGGTTCTGGGTTTAGGTCCTGCTGCCTCTGGAAGGGAAGGGCTGGATTCTGGGCTGATGTTGTCTGGCTTCACCTCCTCTCCCTTCGCAGGCCCTCTCCTCTCCTTGCCAACTCTGCAGTGCTCTCTGGAGGCCTATGGTCCTGTCCCTGCCCGTCAGGTGCCTCTACTTTCTGGGCAGGGCCATCAGAATTCTCAACCTCATGGACTTGGGGCTGCCGGGAAGGGTCCAGACTCTGTGCACCCTGCTCTTGATCTGGATAGGAGAGTCCGATCAGGGACACGCCAGCAGGTGGGAGGGGCTGCGAGGTTGGCCACTGACCACAACCCCTGATGAGCCAGTTTGCTGGCTACAGTGGGCATCATAGGTACCGGCCCAATCAGGGCCATCTTCTGTGGGTTTGTGTCTCCACTCGCCCTGGCCCCAGCAGCCCAGCGCTGTGGCTGCGCGGGGTTGGGGCTGGGGTCCGGACCCCCCTGCAGGCTTGTGTGTCCACCGGCTCCATGGCTTCCACCGGCACCGCCATCTTTGTGGCTACGGGTGCCGCCCTCTTTGTCGTGGAGTCACAGTTAATTTGCATATTACCTTTAGATCATTGTAAAATTGAGGACCAATTACATTTTATGTATTACACACCTCCAACATTTAATTTAAGCATTTGGCATAATGCAGTCCATCTTTTCCACACTGATAGAAGTTTCACATAAAGCTTTCTGAATTCTAGATGTGCTATGCTCATAGCTTCTTTAATGCTCAGGGCCTATCATAGAAATAAATTAAATGAGTACATGACTTAATTTACACAAAGTTTTACTGGTGTGTTGCTTTCTTTCCTATCCTTTAGTAACACATTTATTCCTGTTAAACTATTTGGGGGCTTAAAAACATTTTTATTGTAGGGAAGTTTATATAATAAAGTAGATAGAATAATATAATACACCCCTTTACCCATCACCCAGGTCCAACAATCATGACCTTTCTATACTTGCACCTATGCTTCCCATATATTTTAAGGAAAAGCCTAGATATTAGGATTGTTATTAATTTCATAATTGTGTTGGACTTTAAAAATTAGAACAAAAAAGCTATTTAAAATTTGGCTAAGTTCTCTACAGTATATTTGATGTTCAGTTCAGATCAGCTCAATTCAGCAAATGCCTCTGAAGTTTTTAGAGCTATGCCAAGTGTTGTGTGGAGATAAAAGGAAATCAAAGAGTTACCCTTCAAGGGCCACATCTATATAAGTGATTATATTAACAGGGGTCAGATTAAGTGGAATTTATAACAACATTTCTATAATGATAATTATAGCTAATCTTTATTTAGTACTGCCTATGTGCCAGATGCTATGCTTAATATTTTGCATGGATTTCTTATTGAACCCTAACAACTTCCCTATGAGATAGGGGAATAAAATAAAGGATTAACAAGATAAAGAACTTTCCTACAAACAGGAAGTGGTAGAAGTAGGATTTGAACTCCTGGATCTCATGCCAGCACCCCTCACTCTTAAACACTTCACAAAACTGCCTTTCTTAAACATGATCCTATTTATACCACAGAGCCTAGTCCACCACCTCTCCACTCTAGCCACTTGCACTGAACTCCTCACAGATGATCACAAGTAGTATTCTCCTTCCCTGGAGGTGGAATTTAATTAGTTCAGCATTGATACAGCTCCTGGGCTTTACTTCCTGGAACTCCTGGGGGGCAAAGAGCAGCCCTCCAGGGTTACTAACCTGGTCTTGGCACAAGCCAGCTAGTCATCTCCAGTTTGCTAAGGCTACAGTTGCTCTCGCTGCCAGGGCTCCAGGTACATATTGCCTTGGACAATTGTCAATTCTTAGTTAAAATTATTTCATATTGTGCTCTACATCTTAAAATGTATCTTGTCATCAATATTACTGTCACCTTAGCAAAACTGATTTTCCTCAATAGCAATGACTCAGGCTTGCACTTTGCATCCAATGGGGAATGGCTCCACCTTCCTCCTCGGTACCTTCCAACGTCTCCATGAGTCTTGAGAGCCTAAATTTCTTCTAGTCACCTCCAGCACTCATTTCCTGCTTCTGTTCATCTCCCTCACCTCTCACCTCCTGTGGCTGCTATTTTCTCATATCTCCTTGATTCTGATTCTCCTAAGCAACCACAAAATCAAGGCCATTGTGGGTCACAGACTTTTAGTGAAAATTTGAGGGTAAATAAAGGCTTTATTTTTTTTTCAATACTACACAGTAATGGCAAGCGCTTATTTGATATTAGACGCCCCATATCTTTAATTACCCCTTCACCATGCATCACTGAGAACTTCTGCCTCTCCTGCTTTTCACTGTCCTTCCTTCTCAGGACTTCTTTCCTGCATTCTTCCCCTCCAGAATCTCTTGACATCTCTTCTCTCTCCAAATTATTCTGGGCCCTATCTTGAGCTACTCTCTCCAATACATCCCTCATCTTCCACATGCTTGCTATTTTATTATGGAGAACAACTCATCTCCCTCTTAAATTCTCTTTCTAATCCATTTGGACCAGGACCTTGAGCTTCATCTTTCAAAATCAAAGTAGCCTACATACTTTGTGGTCTCTTAAATATCAAATTCTCTATTGGGAAGGGAAATTAACCATACAGGCCCTCAGCCCTCAGCCTCAATCCCTGGAAGGCAGATGGAGCTGCAGGAGCCAGGCGAGTTCCTTTCCGTCCCATAACCATGAGTTTTTCTGATTATATCCCTAGTTAGGAACATTTCAGTTAAAACCTTTGGGATGTGTGAAACCAGACGTTTTCTGAAATCTAGAGCATTCTTCTGTAGGAGATGCTGACAAGACATCTAACACCAACACTGACACAGAAACCCTTTTAGAGTGAGATGCTGTCCCTGTGGCCTATCACTGAAATTTTCTGGGACTTGCTCCTCCTCCAAACCCTCAGCTGTACTCAGAGGAGACATGCAGCAGCACATAGTGCTTTCCAATGTCATTTAACAAAGTCTATTAGAAGTGGGGAGTCATAGCAAATGGTATAATGTGTAAATGGCTGACTGATACCTTTTATAAGCTATTTAATGATGTTTTGTCTCCTTGTTGAGGATTCTGGACTGTATCGCTCCGACGTTTATGACCTTCCTCCTGGGGTCTATAAAACTGTAAAAATGTATACAAGAGATGTTGGAACCTGGTTATTTCATTGCCATGTTAGTAGTCACATTGATGCTGGAATGGAAAGCACTTACACTGTAATGAAATAAAAAGGTAAGCTAAATTAATTGGAAGTGATCATATTTAAATAAACTTAATGTTTACATAAAGATATCTAATCCACTGACCATGTATGTGATGTGACACACCACGCTTCCATTCAAAGATTATTGTTTTGAGATGACCAAGAAACTCTGGTTTTATTTTTAATCAAACTTGTGTAACTATTCCTGATCTAATAAAAGACACTCTGATAAATGTAATTTCCAGATTCATATAATAAATACATAAGGACAATTCATAGAACAGGAAATACAAATGACAATTGAACTTATAAAAATGTTTAACCTTCCTAATAATCAAATCATTTAAAAATAAGATTTAAACAACCATAAGATACCTTTTTGAATGAGGAAGCTATCAGTTTGGCAAAGATTTCATTTTTCAATTTTCCAATCAATAAATGTATATATTGCATATAATTTGAGGCAAGTATACAATGTTTCCACAGCTCTCAAGAAATATAAGATAATGATTCTAATTTTTTTCATATTCAAGTGACATTTTATTTCCTCTCATTCCTATCTTTTTCTCCATTTTATTAGCAACATCAGTATGAAAATAGTACCTTTGTTACTGTGATTTTCATCAGTTTCTTAGTTACTTAGGCTCTCCATGAAAGTCATTATCTTTTGGTGTTTTGATACAATAACTCTAATACTTGGACAAAATAATTTAACCAGGCAGTTGATCTCAGAAAATTATCAACCATGCCAAAAAACATTTATTGCCATGTTATTTCATGCTAATGGAAAACTGAAAACAAGCAAATCATCTACACTAAGTTTTGCTACACTTATCATCTAAAGTGCTAACATAAAAAATCATGTCTTAAATTTGAATGGAAAAATGCTTACGATATAATATTGAGTGATAAAAAGTCTACAAAATAGTATTTGAAATATTATTCAAATTCTCTCTACATATTACATATATATTATATGTCATCTGTGCTGATATAAGGGTAATATGCTAATTAGACTGGACATCTTCGGACAAAGCCACGGTTGTGGGGGCCGAGGCAGAGGCAGTTAGAGGTGATCAGGCCGGCAGGGGAGGGCAGTTAGTGGGCGATCAGGCTGGCAGGGGAGGGCAGTTAGGGGGCAATCAGGCCAGCAGGGAAGGGCAGTTAAGGGGTGATCAGGCTGCCAGGCAGAGGTGGTTGGGGGCGATGAGGCAGGGAGGCAGGCGAGCAGTTAGGAGCCAGAGGTCCCAGACTGTGAGAGGGATGTTCGACTGCAGTCTGACATCCCTTGAGGAGTGCTGGATTGGAGAGGATGCAGGCCAAGCTAAGGGACCCCCCTCCCCCCGTGAATGTATTTTGTGCACCAGGCCTCTAGTATATGTGTAAGACTGAATAGAAATTACTGAAATATTAATGGTGACTCTAAATGGCAAAATTATGAGAGAGGTTTATTTTTTTATTGTACTTTTTCATTTCTTTCAAGGTTACCTTAACATTTAAATTATTTTTAAAATCAGGAAAACTATTAAATACTAGAGGCCCAGTGCATGAAATTTGTGCACTGGGAGGGGGGTCCCTCAGCCCAGCCTGTACCCTCTCACAGTCTGGGAACCCCACGATTGATCACCCCGCAGAGGGAGGCCCTGTCCACCCACCACAGCCCACCGGTCAGTGGCCTGGGCCTCCCTCTGCGGGGCAATCATGGGGCGATGGCGTGCCCCCCGACCAATCGCATTGCACCCACCTTGGCTGGCCTGACACCAGTGGGTGTCATAACGTGGTCGTCCGGACAGTCGTTCTGCTGTTTGGCTGTTTGGTCGATTTGCATATTATGCTTTTATTATTATAGATATATATAACATCCTATTCTAAGTATGTTGTGCAGCTCTCGAGTTCTGTGGATGTTTTCCCTGTGGGCACCTTGTGGGACTAAAGGCACAGAGCAGCTGAAGTGGGAAGGAGGTGCAGGAGGACAGTGCCTCAAAAATCCTTTCTGAGTATAAGGACCACATTTCTCACAAAACCACAAACTTACTAGCCTAAAATATAATTTTACCTACAGCATCATGTCAACACCATTAATGATATATTACTAATACAAGTATAATAATCATTACTTATTCCTATAATTAATCATACTCATTCCTAGTAAAAGAGACTTGGGTGTGGTGTCCAAGATCTAAATCCCCATTTATAGCATTGTTTCTTGGGGAAACATTTCAATTAACATAAAGCCAAACCTGGCTCATTCTACAGGATTTCTGTCCACATGAAAGAGTGACAGCAATGTTGCTTCTGATTTCATGGCTAAGCTGTCTTGTTGCACAAACAATGGTAATTCTTTTAAGGATTTTCTTAAGACATATAAACTTTCTAGTTTTTCCTTAAAGATATGTAACTATTTTACTTCAATATTCCAACTTAGATCTTCTTGAAACTTTCTTTTCGACAGCAAAAATATCTCCCTGAAGTCAGAAGTCCAGCTGCAGAGGAAAAAGCTCCAGAGATGAAGGAGTCCAAGAGGGCTGGCTGGAGACTTTGATGGCAGTGTACCAGGAAAACTAGCTTGAAATAAAAGTTTTGTTGGTAAATTCTGTGTGTGAGCTGCCTCTTCTTTCTGTAAATTGTGTCACAGGAATAGAATCTGTGAAGTTGAAACAAAACTTTTAATAAATGCAGTGGGAGTGGGTCAAAGGGATAAAGAGATCAGCTCAAACTGAAGTCTAGCTCAGAGAGAAAAAAATACACAATCCAGGACTTTCCCATAAACTGCAACATTTGCAAACCTTGAGAAGAATGAAATTATCATAGCATGGATAAGCATTTAAATCAGTCTCTAAAATGCACATCCATATATGAAAGACTCAAGGTTATAAAATGTGTGCCAATTTTCTAGAAGCAAAATAGGACTCATGCTATGACTTTGTATTTAGCAATATTAACAGTTGGGATGTGTCCTATATAAGTAACAGGAAAAAAAAAAAAACCAAGAAGGAATTATCAATGGTGTGTATTTCAAATTTTTTTTTTAATTAGGAGATAGGTGGCTGCCAGGGTTGGTTCAACAACTTGATGATGTGAGGGCAAGTGTCTCCAATTCCCTTGGCCTTTCCCTCATGACTATTGTCTCATGGTTGCAAGATGGTTGCTACAGCTCCAGATATTACATCCAGGTTGAAGGCAGAAAAGAAGGGGGGGAAAGTAGTACTAAATCACATCTTTTATCAGGAAAACATCAAGTCTGCTGAGGAGCTCTAGCAAACTTCTGCTGATGTCTCATTGGTCAAACCCTTAATATTTGGCTACTTCAAGGAAGGCTTGAAAAGAACTTTTGTAACCTCTATAGTGGAAATAACTGGGAGAAGGAGTTGGAAATGTCTTGTGGGTTGGTTAACAAACAGCATATGCCTTAGACAGTAAGTAAGAATATTTCAAATCGGGAGTTAGTTAAACAAAAAGTTCAACCTAAAGTTGAAACCAGCCCTGGCCAGTGTGGTTCAGTTGGTTGGGTGTCATCCTGTGCACTGAAAGGTTGCTAATAAATTAAGAATTAAATAAAAATTGAGCCGAAACCGGTTTGGCTCAGTGGATAGAGCGTCAGCCTGCAGACTGAAAGGTCCCAGGTTCGATTCCGGTCAAGGGCATGTACCTGGGTTGCGGGCACATCCTCCTGGGGATGTGCAGGAGGCGGCTTATCGATGTTTCTCTCTCATCGATGTTTCTGACTCTCTATCGCTCTCCCTTCCTCTCTGTAAAAAATCAATAAAATATATTTTTTTAAAAATTGAAACCAAAGTCAGACTTTTCATTCTTTTTACTTTTTTAACTTCTTAACTTTGTGACACATGAATTCCTGGAGTATTATCAAGGAAATCCCTGACATCATATCATTTCACCCCAAAAATACATCAATATGTATCTCCAGAAGAGGACTTTTAAAAATTAATATACTAATAATTCTATTAGCTATGTGACAAGCACTATGCTAAGTGCCTGGGATTCAATACAAAACAAGGCATAATCATTGGCCCTAAGGAGGCCCAGTCTAACTAAGGAGACAGACACATAAACAGATAATACTGATATGAAATTATCAATCATGTTTTTAATATTTTATGATGCTTTGGCAGGCCTTGCTATCTAGGGAGAGACTGCCCCTCCCAGACTAGTTAATTCCTAGAGAGAGTTAACCACCTGTAGGTAAAACAGGCTTTCATATGCTAATCAACCAATCAAAAGTCCATACCCCCTGCCCTGGCTGAGTGGGTCAATTGGTTGACGCTTCATCGAGTATAACAAAAGTTTGCGGGTTTGATACCTGGTCAGGGCATATACCTAGGTTGCAGGTTCAGTCCTCAGCTGGGATGCATACAGGAGGCAGCTGACTGACGTTTCTCTTTCACATCAATGTTTCTCTCTTCCTTCCTCTCTCTCTCTCAGATCAATGAAAACATATCATCGGGTGAGGATTTTTTTTAAAAAAAGTCCATACCCCCAACTGCCTCCTTTATCTAACTCTCACACACCAAGCTAGTATTTCCCCTACCCTAATCAACCAAAGCCAAAAACCAGACAACTAGAGACAGTTCCAGTGCCCCCAAACCTGCTGGAATTATTATTATTATGTTGTTGTTGTTGTTAATCCTCACCCAAGGATATTTTTTCCATTGATTTTTAGAGAGAGCGAAGGGAGGAGGATGAAGAGAGGGGAAGAGAGAGAGAGAGAGAGAGAGAGAGAGAGAGAGAGAGGAGAGAGAGAGAGGGAGAGAGGAAGAAAGATGTGAGGAGACACATTGATTGCTTACCTCCCATACATGCCCTAACCAGGGCCGGAATTGAACCTGTGACCCTTTGGTGCATGGGCCAATGCTCTAACTATTGGGTAACACTGGCCAGAGCTGGAATTACTAAAACTAGCCAATCCTAACTGTGTTTACTCTTCCCTGCCTAGCCTTTCTTGCAGAAACCCCAATAAAATTGGTGGCCTTTGCATCCCGCTGGCTTCTACTTCTGCCTCCTAAAAAAAATCTGATGCTTCCTCATGTGGCCCTGCATGACATGTGTGCCTCTTCTTTCTAGGAAAACTGCAAGTGACAATAATAGTTTTGGCCTCTTCATGTCATCACTCAGTCACCTTTTATAAATTAAGGCCTGGCACAAATCAAAGTGCTAAGTGCTATGCAGAGTGGACTATCCCAGAATAGTGGTATAGAAGCAAGAGGTGATGAGGTTAGGGATGACAAGGGAGGAAAGTCACACATTGAAGTTCTATGCAATCAATCTTCAGGTATAAGTTAGTCTTTAATCTTTTGTAAAAATAATTCTAGTATTGTATTTCTTTTCCATTGTTAATACATCATATGCTTTGATTTCCACTTCATTCAAGATTGTGAGAGAACAAAATTGAAGATGTAATTGGAATCCATATTCCATTTTTTTTAAAATCCCCTTTCCCATAGAACTATAGATGTCAACACTAGCAGGCTGTCTTTGGCTGAGTTAGAGTTTGAGCTTCCTCTTTTCCAGTGCTTGTGACCTCTCTGCATGCCAGGAAATGATGAGTAAGGCCTTGACCCATTCATGGGCAACCAAAGGGGTGGAGATAATGATGACATTATCTGTGTCATCATTCTCTAAATAATCATGAACTGGACAGTCGCATTGTGCAAGGTCAATTCAGTGGATTCATTATCAAAGTTCTATACATGACCACACTCACCCCTAATTACAGTTACACAATTTTCTGTGAAAAAGATAGCAATGTGGTGATCTGACTGGCCCTGGACAAAATGACCTGCTATTTCATACTAGTGTCTCCCTCTCACAAAGGGAAAGACAGTCCTTACTGGTTTGTTCTTAATAATTCTGATGTTGTGGAGGAGGAATAATGGAGGTAATTTGCATCTTGCCCAACAGAAATAAAGCTGATATTCTGTAAGGACGACTGCTTCTTTGATTTTAACCATTATCAACTCCAGAATCTTGATTGCTAAATGCAGATAAATCTCGCCTATACCAGGAATCTTTAAGATGACAAGAAAAAAAATTGTGGACAATGATTAAAACATGTGCTATGTAACCCAGGTTACTAAACTGTTAACTTAAGCATATAGTAATTATTTATAACAAACCTGGGGCTCTGAGGTAAAGACCCGACAGACAGCTAAGAGGTTGGCTGTTGGTCTAATCTAGATTCCTCTCCTCTATTATTTCTTGCAATGCTATGAGTCCCTGAGCTGCTCCTGGTGGCTCCTGCCTTCTATGCCGGTTGTGAGCATTGTTTTGAACGCAGAATTCTCAACAGCAACATCGTTCAAAATTCACCTTTAGGTACTAACTCTGGACTCACCATAAAGAGGTTTGTAATGTTGAAGGTGGCCTTTCCTTTAGGGCAGTGGTTGGCAAACTGCAGCTCGAGAGCCACATGCAGCTCTTTGGCCCCTTGAGTGTGGCCACGAAGTTTCAATCACACTGTACGTGCACACCCGCATGTAGTATTTTGTGGAAGAGCCACACTCAAGGGGCAGCAGTTTGCTGACCACTGCTTTAGGGAAAATGACCTTTAGGCCACTTCACAATGGACATTCACTTGCTTAGACCACATTCCACTTGCTAAGACCATTATCTCTCCCCTCCAGATTTTCCCAGAATCCACACCTGCACAGAGAATTCTCCACCCAGAAAAAGCCCATCTAGAGTCCTTTAAAAACCTCTGACTCCCCATCTTTGGGTGCGGGAGCCATTTTGGGGCTCAGCCCATCTGGGTTTCCACATGACCTAATAAATTCCTAATTCTTTACCCTTTTGGCCTCATGCATTTCTCCTTCAGAGACCCTAACAGTGAGGGAGCTGCACATGTACATCCTGAAGCCCTCGGGCACAATCCGAGCAGTCATTAGGGCAGAATCTGATGGAAGGAGTGACTGCAGGGATTGTAGCTATGCACAGATCACCATCCTTTCTACCCACAGTGTTGAGCTGGAGCATAGAGAATGGGAAAGGAGGTGCCCAGAAATCTGCTGGCTCAAACAAGTGGTTCCGTGCCAATTTGCAACAAGTACCCCATCCCTCTGGACTGCTGGAAGATGCCTTGTCTGTGTGGACCAACTTTTAATTTAATTTTATTTTCAAATTCTTATTGATTTATTGAGGTGACATTGGTTAATAAAATTACATAGATTTCAAGTGTACAATTCTATATTTTTAAGAACAGCATCTTGCAAGGCACAGAGCTTGACCAGTGAAGTTTGGGCAAGATTTTGGCCCCATTCAATTTTGGCCTCTTTCAGTGGGCAGGACATTCTGGGTGGTACTGTGACTCAGTTTTCTGTATCAGAACATTAGTTAAGATGATTACTAGCTGGTGAACAGAAATCCACACTATGTACCTTAACAAGGATCATTTCAATGGGTTTACAAAAGGCCTCTGAGATTTTACAGATGAGGAAACTGAGGCTCTGATAAGTATCTTGCCCGAGGTCAAAGTGGTTCCCATCAGATTTTTATCTTCATCCTGCTGTTTTCATTATTCTTCCCCGATTTACTTTTCTCCATAACCCTTGCCGCTAATTCTCGGTCTTTCACTCTTTATTTGTATACTATCCATCTCTGTCAAGTGCAATGTAAGTTGAGAAAGGTAGAGGTTCACTGTTTTGTCCCCGGTGCTTAGCAATGGCCTGCACAGCAATGCTAATTGAATGAATTGTTTGAACACCAGGGTACTTTCTCTTATCCCAATCTCTTTACACAACTTTTGGCAAATACTCCCACTGCTGTATTCTAGAGGCAAAGGTTATATCAGCACAAAATGTGCACTGTTATGTTCAGGATTCTCTTCAGCTAAGAAAAAAAAACTACCTTATATTTTAAGACAAATATGACATGACAAAAGACAGGATATTTTTTTTAAAGTATTTACCCCAAAATTCATGTCCATGTCAAAGACAGAAATCCCACATTAGTAAACTGGGCACTTTCTAGTATTTACTAAGACCAACCTTCACTTTTGAAGACAGGTTGATTTATGTCTGATTTCTTTGATGATCAAACAGAATTATCAAGCCCATTATGCTCTGACACTGATTGTTGACAGCAATACAGAGTAATCTGTAAACTTTCTATGTAGATATGTCCAGAGCCTACAAAATAGACAAATCCTTCAAAATAAATTTTTTAGTTTTGGTTACTTAAATTTGGCATGATAAAGATCATATTTCATATCATAAAGTTGCAATTAAGTATTGTTAGGCTTTTCAAAAGTAAAGAGCACATGTTTTGATCCACTTTGCATACTTTTCATCCTGGTTGATGAAAAGTGCAGAGTGCTCAGGGCATTGTACTGTGGTGCCTTGTGGAGGAACAAAAGGAGCATTTAGAGGTGATCTCTGCCCTCCTGGAATTTACACAGTGAGTGGAAGAGGCACAGACTTACGCACACTCTAGTCCCCCAGCAATAGCTGTTGACTTTTTATGTGTAATCAGAGAAGCTTGGCAATGGAAAACAATTTTTTTCTGGGTTTACGAGAACTGAACGAAAGTGGAAAATGTTATTTGCTTTAACGAAACACTTTACTCTTACGCAACATTAAATTGTGTCAATCAAGCAAATGAAGGGAGAAGCCTTACTTATAAAAGTGCCTGCTCCTGGTTTCACTTCACTACTTCGGGCTCCAAGAGAGAAAAAATGAAGACTTTGTTGCTGGGTATTTTTCTTTTTTTACATAGTACCACAGCCAGGGCAAAAGAAAAGCATTATTACATTGGAATTATTGAAACAACTTGGAATTATGCCTCTGACAATGGGGAAAGGAAACTTATTTCCGTTGACACGTAAGTCACTATTTTTATTGCTAATTATCCATTTAAAAATAAAGCCAATAAGATGAAATATTTATTTAATTTGTTATATACAGAAACTGAAAAATGTGGACTTAAAACCCAAGACACTTAATAAATGTCCTTGAAATTCTTGGGTTGTTTGTTTGTTTTGTTTGTTTTGAGAGTCTGCCCTACTCACACCCCTTGGTCCTGGGAGCTGCAGGCTTCTTAGGACCTCCACAGGTTGTTATTGCATCTCCCATCAGTCTTCTTGTTTGTTTATGCAGACATTCGTGAATTTAAATAATGACTGTACCATGTTATGTTTATTATACACCATTTATTGATTATCAGTGGTAAGGATAAAATTTTTCATGCTTTAAAAACATCATTTATAGAAATAAAATACAAGTTTAACAAATACGACTGTGCCTAATATTTCTTGGATGACTGGACAGTTAACTGATCTCTCTCAGCTTCAGCATCCTAATCTGTAAGATGGAGAAAACAAGAAAACCTAAAAAGGTTGTTTGAAGAGTGGGTGCTTATAGAGTTCTCAATACTATAGTGCTTGGTACATGATACAGGTGCAAAAATATTGATTATGATATTTTTGCACCTGGATCATGTGAAAAACTCTTATGTACTTAACTGTGTTTATGTTTCAGTTGAAAGCCCTCTTATTTCCAGCAGTAGTTACCATACACAAAAACAAGAGTATAGTTCTCCTTGAAGTTTGTGTAATGGAAGTTTACTTGTGCTAAGGTCCTCACTTTTTTTTTTAATCCTCACCCAAGGATATGTTTTCTCTTGATTCTAGAGAGAGAGGAAGGGAGAGAGAGAGAGAGAAATATCAATGTGAGAGAGAAGCATCGATCGGTTGCCTCCTGGGAATTGAACCTGAAACCTGGGTATGTGCCCTGACTGGAAATTGAACCCAAGACCCTTCAGTGCTCAAGAGGATGCTCTAACCAACTGAGCCTCACCAGCTAGGACTAAGGTCCTCACTTTTAATAATGCTAATAAACATTTGCCACCAAATTGAAATATTGCATTGAAAGGCAATGTTCAATACATTTTAAAAAGTATTTTAATGGTAATAAAGCACATATTATTCCAATGATCATCAGATTGATCTAGGATTGTATCTTTAAAAAATGCGATTTGGCTCAGTGGATAGAGCGTCGGCCCTTGGACTGAAAGATCAGTGTTCAATTCCAGTCAAGGGCACATCCCTCGGTTGCAGGCTCAATCCCTGCAGGAGGCAACCAATGTGTCTCTCTCACATTGATGTTTCTCTCTCTCTCTCTCTCGCTGTCTTTCCCCACTCCCACTCTCTAGAAATCAATGGAAAAATATCGTTGGGTGAGGATTAATTTCATAATTGTTCCCTGTTGATGGGCATATACTATTCTTATTAATTTTATATATGTTTGAAATTTTTCACAGTAAAAAATAAATGCACAGATGATAATACTATTGTTATAATTAATTTAATAATATACAGTAAGGATAGTTTCTGGCCTAAAAATAACTCATCCTATATAATAAAAGCCTAAGATGCAAATCAACTGAAAGGCAGAATGAGGGGTGGAAGGACCATCACTATTATGTGCACTGACCACCAGGAGGCAGACGCTCAATGCACAAGCTGCCCCCAGCCTGCAGGCCCCAGCCTAGCCAAGGCAGGTGCCAGTGGGGGGGCCAATCACCCCACCAGTCGCCCCACGAATCAGCCTGCATTGCTGGCCAGACCTAGGTGCCCTACCCATGTATGAATTTCATGCATCAGGCCTCTAGTTGTAAATAAAACTAATACATCTTGCAATTATTTTTTTAAACCTGGTTTTGAGGTAGTTTCTCTTCTTAAGAGTATGACATATTTTCAAGGTTTCACCAAAACCATTGTTTTATATGGATTCAGTATTATTTCCTCCGATTAAAAATAATGTAAATCATATGCATTTGGGGGGAAAACCAGGCACATAAAAAAAAAATCAAATACATTTGTAAAAAAGGTACTTTCCTGCTCCATATTCCCAACCACCATCCTTTTCCCATTATCTATAATAATAAAAGGCCAAAAGCATGACGATAGGAACGACCAATGACCGGTCGCCCACTGGTCCAGCCCCTCCCCTCCCCCCGCTGGCAGTGCGCAGCGGCGCCCGCGCCAGGCTGAGGCAGGAGAGTGCCTCCCGCACCCCACCGGCTTCTCAGACCCTGGCGTCCAGGCCATGGATGCCAGCGCTTTGTTAACTGCCACAATTCTGCAGGCCCGTTTTGCACGCCTCACCTACACGGCCGGGCCGGTTTCTTCGCCTACTCTCAACCCCCGCTGCCCGCTGCTCAGACACCCAGACGCTCCTCCCGCCCCCGAGGGTCCAGCAGCCTCTGCAGCGCCTGAGCCCGCGACCCGCCCCTGGGAGGGAGGGTGCGGGCCAGGGACCCACAGCCCCACCCCCGCAATGTCCCACCCAGCGGTGGGGGCGGGGCAGCCTCCCTCCTCTCCAGGCCCCCAGCGCAGAGGCTGGGGTGCATCTCCACCCCCAACACCTCCGAAACCCTGGGAAGAAGTGCTAACCGCCTGGCCCGGACCGCGCCTCAGACTCCCTATCCTCGCGAGCCCGCACCCGGCCTCGCCAGCGGCTGCAGCTCCCCTCAGCCATATAGCCGCCGGCCCAGGAGGAGGGGAGGGGAGGAGGGAAGCTGCTGCTGCGAGTCCGCTGGGTTCAGCCGACGGGTCCAAAAGCTCCCCCTCCCCGTGTGCCTCCCGCCCCCGCCTCTGCCTAGGGGTCTCCGTCCCTGACGCGTTGGCAGGGTTGCCGCCCTCTTGGGAAGGTCTGCGCCCAGCTGACTGCCAAGGCCTCAGGCCGGAGACGCCCGCGGTCGCCATGACAAAGAGGTCATGGAGGGTCAAGACACCGCCTCTGGTTGAAGCAGGTGCTGTGGGAGCGAAGGGATCTAAGAAATGGTTATGTCCAACAGCCATCTAACTCCACACGTGGTGTGCGCATTAGTCATTGCTCCAGCCAAATTTAGTATTGGTGTGCCCCATTTTAAGCAGACCCCCCAAATAGACTTACCACGTTGATAAATTCACTTTAATACAGAAAGAATGCACAAACATTCTTGAAATAAGCAAAATACTTTGCACCTCATAGCACAAAACGTTGAAATATCACTTAAAATAATCTCTATGAGTAAAGGGAATTGATATTAGCAAAATAAAATATACCCAATTCAAAATGTCATTCAGAAATGCATCTACTATGTAAAATCAAAATATGGGATCTAGGGTTTGGAAAAGGCAACTTGACTCCGCTCTACCTGCTCATCCCTCCAGCCTTATGCTCTGCACAAAAGTCTCAAAGAGGTGGAGCAGAAGGAAAAGTAATGCCTCATGGCACTGAAATTTATCAGTTTCTTCAACAATATTTGTAAAAGTTGTATTAACTTTGTGCCTGTATTATAGAAACACAATAAGCTCTGTCCCTATGTTCAATCAAAGGGCTTAAGTCTCTGTGAGTTCCCGGTAAGGTAAACCCGTAAACAGCCAAAGAAGGAGCAGGTTCCAATACAATTCTTACTATAAAAATTACTGAGTAAAAAACTGTCCTCACTCTCCCTCTAGATCTAGAACAAGAATTAAAAGGACAAATAAATATAATGAATGAATCCGAGCTCCTTTGGGGACCCCAACCCTCAGGGACTAACACAGGTTTTGTGAGGCCTAAAGTTTACTGAACCTGAAGGACTAATTTTAGGCAGGGGTGGATTTCCTATATAATAAAAGACAAAAAGGGTAACTGACCGTACCTTCGCTACGCTTCCCATTGGCTAATCAGGGTGATATGCAAATTAACTGCCAAGAAAGATGGTGGTTAACTGCCAACAAAGATGGCAGGTAATTTGTAAGC
>NW_006296846.1:225741-239586 GCF_000327345.1 Myotis davidii | reverse complement strand
TCTCAGGCTGTGAGAGGACGCAGGCGGGGCTGAGGGATTCCCCTCCCCCACAAGTGCACAAATTTTTGTGCACTGGGCCTCTAGTTTTTAATAAGGTTCAAAAATGACTTTATTTAGAATAAGAAAATAAATTATAAATAACTGTAAGCCTGGGGTACCTGTCCCTTTCTCTTTTAAATCATTTCAGGCAGGTTATCCAAAATGCTACCAGTTGCAACTTGCTTACTGTCTCCCCCAGAACAAATCCAGCCCTCACAGGGGCTCTGAAACTTCCTTAGCTTTACCATAAAAATAAAAAATAAAAAAATAAACATTTCAACAACATTCCTTTCTGGACAAAATCCTTTCTTTTTAAATTTTTTAATTTTATCAAAGTAGTAAATACATAGTTCATAATGTATCTTTTTTTTTCCAAATAGGTGTGTAGCATAGTTGTATATCATTGTTGTTTTTATTCTATTGTTGACACTATTATAGATGTCTCCCATTTCTGCCCCTTTGCCCTCCTCCACCCAGCCCCCGCACCTCTGGCCATCACCACACTTTTGTCTATGCCCAACCCTCTCCCCTCTGACCTCTGTCAGTCCCTCCCAACCTATATAATAAAAGGCTAATATGTAAATCGACCAAACGGTGGAACAACCAGTTCCTATGACGCACACTGACCACCAGGGGGCAGACGCGCAATGCAGGAGCTGCCCACTGGTGGTCAGTGTGCTCCCACAGAAAGAGTGCCACTCAGCCAGAAGCCCTGAGCTGGGCTCACGGCTGGTGAGCACAGCAGTGGTGGTGGGAGCCTCTCCCACCTCCACAGCAGTGCTAAGGATGTCTGACTGCCAGCTTAGGCCTGCTCCCCAGGGCTCCCGAACTGCGAGAGGGCACAGGCCAGGCTGAGGGACCCCCACAAGTACACAAATTTTGTGCACCAGTCCTCTAGTTCATGATTAAAAATCAACCAGTTTTATTGGGCATAAACTAAGCTCAAGACATTTCCCCAAGCATGCTTCAATAAAGAAGTCTCTAATTCTAGAGTTAGAGAATAGAATAGACACAGAATTTGAATGTTTTCATGGGGATGAGGGTTAGTGGGCAAATAATTTCTTTGTTTTTATCCTGCCTGTGCTGGGAAGTTATGCAGCATTGGTTTGATAATCTCCTGTGGCTTCAGCACAGCCTAGGGTCATGCAAACTTTAGATGGCACTGTTTACTCTGCCTGCAGTTTTTTTTAAATAGATCTGAATAGTAAATCTTGACTAGAGCTTTCGCAAATTTGCTCATATTATGCTAAGCTCTTTGTATGAATGAGCTTAGCTAGCAACTTTTTGCTTTCTTCTTCATCTCTGATGACCAGCATATCCAGCTGACTTGGTTAAGGGTGCTATACAAAAGGTACCCAACTGGGTAGCTTATGAACAACAGAAATGTATTTCTCACAGTTCTGGAGCCTGGGAAGTCCAAGATCAAGGCATCAGCATGGTCATGTTCTAGTGAGAGGTCTCTTCCTGGGTCATAGCCTTTTCACTGTGTTCTCACATGGTGAAAGAGGCTCAGAATCTCTCTGGAGCTTCTTTTATAAGCCTGGTGCATGAAAATTCATGCACTGGAGTGGGGGTCCCTCAGCCCGACCTGCCCTCTCTCACAGTCTGGGAGCCCTCAAGGGCAGGAGGTGACCCCCCATCACACCTCTGCTGCTGCCACTGCCAGCAGCGCAAGCCTCGGGCTGGCCTTGGGCAGCTGGGGGGTTGAGGGGACTGGAGGTCTCTGGAGGCAGGCATGCAGAGCGGCCGTGTAGCTACCACCCTGAGGACAGGGCAGTCAATTAGCATATTCCCTCCTTAATGGCTGTGGGTGCCACCATCTTTTCGACAGCATGAGGGTTGATTAGCATATTCCCTCTTTATTAGATAGGATTATCCATTCATGAGGGCTCCATTCTTATGACCTAACCACTTCCCAAAGGTGCCACTCCTAATACCATCATGTTAAAGAATAGGATTTCAACATCTGAATTTTGAGAAGGACATAAATATTCAGACCATAAAACCAACCCAGTCAGCAAAGGGTGGTGGGATATCACCAGATATAATTGGTGTGTGAAGACTAGAAAGGAATGGAGATGAATAGGCTGAGAAACAAGGTTGAAAGAATGCAAGATGGGTGTCAGGCAAAGAATGAAGTTTAAGTTGATGTTGACCTTGAAGATTTGGGACAATGAAGAGGAAATGTGATGACAGCAAATCTATCTGCTACATTTACTGCTTGGTCAGTAGTACCTAGAACAAAGGAGACACTAAATAAATATTTGTGAATAAATAAAAGTAAAAGAATAAAAGATGTATAGGAAGCTAGAAGAAATTAGAGGCTGTGTTGTAAAAATTTTCACTTGCTCCTAATGTGGACTGTTGCACACTATGGAATAAAGAAAACTATAGAATGAAATATAAAAAGTCAGTTATAGGGTTAGTGAAACTGAAAATATAAGCAGATATTAAAATAACAATATATATGGATTTTTTAAAAATATATTTTATTGATATTTTACAGAGAGAAAGGGAGAAGGATAGAGAGTTAGAAACATCAATGAGAGAGACACATCAATCAGCTGCCTCCTGCACGTCCCCTACTAGGGATGTGCTTGCAATCAAGGTACATGCCCTTGACCAGAATCGAACCTGGGACCCTTCAGTCCGCAGGCCAACGCTCTATCCACTGAGCCAAACCGGTTAGGGCTGGATTTTTTTTTACTAGGAAAATGGTTTACCTCTCTTGTATTAATACCAATAATATTTATTTCTAATGGAATGAGATGGAAAGTAATTTTTTTGTATTTAGTTCTGTCATTTCATAAGGTGAGTGACTTACCTGTCACTTTAACAAATTAATAAATGAAGATTCTATAAAAAACATTTTTCTGCTCCTAAATTATTTATATTTTACAAAACAATACATATACAAAACAATTAGTAAGCACAACAGTGTGTGCTGGGCCTATGAAAGGCATTAATTAAATATTTGTTGTGTTTATTGTCTATATAATGCCAACAAATAATAATACTCCTGTTATCTCCAGGTTACCTTTTTTCCTGGTGATATATAGAAAGCTAGAAGTAAGTGAAAAATTCTTTAGCACAAGAACAGCCATTGCAAAACCCTTTTCCCTGGACTTTGCAGGCTCTTGCTCAGGCTTGGCATCTCTTACTTAACATACAATTCTTACAAACCCTGTTACTTAGTTTTCCAGCCTATCATAGGTTTGAGAAATAAACCAGAAATAGCAAAGTGATGCCCGGCCTGCTTGGCTCAGTGGTTGAGTGTTGACCAATGAACAAGAAGGTCAGGGTTCGAATCCCGGTCAGGGCACGTGCCAGGGTTGCCAGCTTGATCCCCAGCCGATCAATGATTCTCATCATTAATGTTTCCATCTCTCCTTCTCCCTTCCTCTCTGAAACCAATAAAATAAAATTTTTTTTAAAAAAAGAAATAGCATAGTGAAGATATTGTTATAAGCAGAACCAAAGACCAAGAAGAAATAGCAACTCAAATTCTGGCCAAAGAAATAGAAAATGAACTGAAAAAAATTTCATATTGTAGTATAATAATAAGTAGTGTAATTATGATGTTGAGTGACCAGAATACCAAAAGTAGTCAATAAATGTTAATATTTACTATTATTATCAGAAAAAAAAATTGAATTTTTTTCAGTATCTACTGTTTAAGCAAACTGAAGGAATTCACTTCACCCCTTCAAAAATGATCTTAAATTTTTATATGACCAAAGAGATACAATTATTAGCTAAAATAATCTGGAAAAGTCAGTTATAGGCTGTGTTGTAAAAATGTAATTCACACTCCCAGGTTAATAAAAAAAATAGCAAGCAATAGCTAGTGAGATACAAACACTTCATACAGGACATCCTGTATGAAGGAGCTAATTGAGCAGCTATAACATTTACATTTCAAGCTCTGAGATTTATCATCACAGTTGCTATTTTCATGTTGTGCTAATGAAGCCAGGCTAGTTAGGACCTATCATCCACTTGCTTGTGCTATGTACACCCAGGTTCAGTCTTTGCCTATCAGTTAATTTTTAACTGTTTTCCTTGGGATTCCTATGTGTAATAGGAAGAAGTTCTTAAATGGCCCCTCAGTCTCCACAAAATCATGAAAGATCATTCCATTCAATGGCATAGCTGACTTTAAATAGGGAGATGATCTGAGTGGCCTAGTCTAAAGCAGAGAGCTCTCAGAAGGAAGAAGAGGAAGTCAGAGAGAGTCAAAGAAGTTTGAGGATTCAAAAAACTGAAGGGCCACCTTAGGAGGAATACAGTCGCCTTAAGACCTGAGAGAGGTGCTCAGCTGACAACCAGCAAGGAAACAAGGATTTCAATCCTACAAACATAAGGAACTGAATTCTACCAACAACAAGGATGAGCCTGGGAGTGGGTTTTTCCACAGAGCTTCCAGATAAGCACTCAGCCCAGCCAGTGCCTTATATAACCTGAGCAGAGAATCCAGCATGCCATACCAGACATCAGCCCTAAGAACTGTGAACTAATAAATGAATGTTGCTTTAAGCTGCTATGTGATAATTTGTTAGCACCAATGGAAAACTCATATACTATGTCTCAATTAATGAAGCCAAGAATCCAGAAACTTTTCACACATATTACCCACATTTCAGTAGTCCTAAATCATAAAAGGCTAATATGCAAATAGACCAAAGGGTGGAACAACCGAACAACCAAACAACTGGTCACTATGACATGTGCTGACCACCAGGGGGCATGTGTGGAATTTGGCTGGCATTGGCCATGGCAGGATGGTGGAGCAGGTGAATGTGGGCACCAGACCAAGGTAGCTGTCATCAGAGCGAGATTCTGGTGGTTACTGAAAATTCTTTGCTCCTGCACACTGCTGTCTCACCGGGCTCTTACACCTGCTGCCAGTGCCAGCCCCACTCACACCCACAGCTGGCACCCACTGCCAGTGCCCAGTGTTGGTCCCGATCACTCAGTGCCATCAGCAGGTGCAAGTGGCAGCTGCCAGCCTGATCTCCCCTCAGGGCTTCTCCACCTCCCCCTGCTCGCACCCTCTTGCTGGCACTGGCCCCAATTGCTCCGCACCGTCAGTAGGTGCAAGTGGGGCCAGCACTGTTAGCACATGGGAGCAGTGGCAGTGGGAGCAGGGCTGCAGGCAGACAGGGGACCAGGGCCAGCGTAGGAGGGGTCGGGTGGGGGCATGGAAGATGGGCCAGGACCCACCCCTGTGCCTACTGCAGCCTCTCGGCCCACAGTTACTTTAAACAGAAACTGAGACCACTTGAGTATATCATGAATTTATGATCTTCCTAAGGAAGTATAAAATTTATTTAATGCCCCTACCATTAAAAACTCCCTTCTGGCTCTGACCCTACCAGAAATTAGAGAATTATTGAAACTGGGGGATGAAAAAGGAAGGATAGGAATACTGAGAGAGGGACATCACTATTCTAATGAATAGAAGAGAACAGGTTACAATTGTCAACAGGAAGAACTACAATTAATGTGAATTTTTTTTTGGTTCAAAGAACAACTATAATAAATTCTCTTGATGGAGAATCTGACTGGCAAACTTCCTGCAAGCTTCCAGTCCACAAGCTGTGCTGTTGTAATTAAATAGACATTCCCTAATGACACTTTGATGATCATGCAGAGACAGTACATAAGCAAATACACCTCCCCCAAAGTATCACATGGTGTAGAACATTTCTCAGTTTGGTTGGCTTAATTTTGTCCCACCACCAAGATGAGATGTGAGACATATTTTACATATTGCTATGTGTGTAAAAGAAGTCCAAATTTAAAAACCCTGAATATATTATAACTTCAGAATAACTATTTGAAAAGTAATGTTCACCCCTCCCTACATTTCCCCAAAATCATTGTATACAAAAAAAATCCCAAAACTTAGGCAATGAGCCTCCTATTTTTCAGGAAATGATTAATATAGGTGAATTTCAATGCAATAAAAGCATTTTATCAAAGCCCACATTATTGAAACGGGATGTAATTAAGTACTTTAGAGTTATCTTCAGAAAATATAAACACACACGAATTTAAATAAAGTCTTAAGAATTCGAGAGCTATGTTTAAACTTTGGCCTTGTGTAAGATGTGTATGAACAGGGCATAGTAGGACACAGATTAGAAGACATCTATATATTATCAGGACCGAACTCCTAGCAAAAGGAGAAAATTTATCCTGGGGTTTGGATGGACCCTGTGAACCGTAGTGGTCCAGGTCCTCCGATGAGACCAGAGAGGACTTGCATCTCTGTTCTGTGAGCTTTTCAGCTGCAGCTGTGGACCTGAATGAGCTGTACTCTCGCTGGGCTCCTGTCAGCAGCATGGGCTGGATAAACCTGCTTGTATCTCAGTGGTCTTCAGTGCTTCCGAATTTTGCTAAAACATCTATTTATTAAGACCATCCCTTTGTTAGTAATGCTGCAATTTGGGGGGAAATCCACACCCCTGTCCTACTGTTTTCCCATGCACTTTGATGTCCTTGAAGTTTTTTTTGAGCCTTGCTGAATTGTGTTGTGTTTTTTTTCTGTTTTGTTCTAACAAAATGGAAACACACAAACAACTTGAAAATGTAATCAAATGGGAGAAATGAAGGCATAAATATGGATTTGCCACCTCCTACTGGATACTAAAGACGCCACTTCTTTATTTTTCTAACACTCTGCTTGACCCTCTTCTCACCAAGATGGGGGAAGGAGACCCCATCTCATTCATTTTTAAGCGAACAACTTGAGAATCCTGGGTTTTATATAATCCAGGAAAATTGGGGTGTTTGGTATATGATAACAATTACAATATGCTCATTGTTGAAGCCGCGGGTTATCACAGAACAAGATGGCTCTGCTATTAACACTTGCTCCTCCTGCCTGAACTTAGCCACACTACCACTGCCAAGCAGCCATGCTCCCTGGCTCCAGCCTTAATCTGCTGCCCCCATGCACCACACCAGCAGAGGCCTGGCCACTACCGAATATGGTCTGGAAACAGACCATCATCATAATAATGTCATGTTTCTCTTGGGTGTGATTGTGTAAAGTGTGGATGTGATGGGATTACTGGGTGGACACATAATGAGAGGCAATGAGAGTTGGGACATCCTTCCCAGTGTCCGAGTTCTTTCCAGCCAAATAGTCAGAATAAGAAAAATAAGTAGTGCGTACCTTTCTGTCTCACAATCTTAAAGAATTCCACTGCCACCTTTCTGTCTCACGATCTTAAGGAATTCCACTGGCGCTGCAACTGGGCAGCTAGGAGCTTTACCTTCACTGCAAGCCTCCCCCACTCAACTCAATCTACTAAAAATGAGCCCAGAGCGGCAACAGAATACATGGGGTGGGGGTAGGGGGTCTTGGTAAATGCAGATGCCTGAGCCCCACCCTGATGCACAGAATCAGAATCAGAATCAATGGGTTTGGGGCTCAGGAACTTGCATTTTTATCAAGTCCCACCATAGATTCCTATACACATTAAACTTAAGAAAATTCAGGCTAGAGCCCTAGATTTTTAAAAGCTAGGTCTTTAAACTCTGCAGCAATGAAAGTGCAGAGCTCCCAGACAAGCTGTGTTCTTGTCTTGAAGAAGGGAAGAAAAAATCTCTCTCACTCTTTCTGATGAGCTCACAGCTGAAAAAACAAGAGGATGTTTATCCTCACTCAGATTATTTGGACCTCACAGGATTGAGTGGAAAATGGTAAGGCATCAAAGGTCCCTGAGACAAAAAGTATTCAATACACACACACACACCCCACAAACACCCCACAAACACAAACCCCAGATCATCAGCCTGAGTGTGAGCAGTTTTTATTCTCCTGGAGGAGACTTAGGTTGCTTGGTTGTGGATGGACTTGCCAAAGTCCAGTTTGAAGTGGGTCCTCCCAAATCATGAGATTGCAGTGCCCACAGCTCCCACCGAGCTATCATTCCAAAGTTTGAATACCAACCTCACTTTCTTTCTTTTCCTCTCTGTGTTTTTTGTTGTTGTTGCTGCTGCTGTTGTTGCTTGTTTTGTTTTGTTTTGTTTTTCTTGACTACTATTTACTTTGCTTATATTTTTAGGAAAGTTTTAAGCAACTATTAATTAGCTGCTAATCAGAATACAAACATTCAATGTTCAAGAATTCTCGGTAGCAAGGGATTAAAAAAACACACAAGGGTAGTTTTTTATTTTTTTAATTAAATTTATTGGGTTGACATTGGTTAATATGATCATGCAGGTTTTAGGTGTGGGTTTTTATGTTACAAGATCTCTATATTGCAGTGTGTGTCCACCACCCAAGTCAAATTTCCCATCACCATATATTAGGATCCTCTTCTCCCGTATCCCACACTGCTGTTCATGTCCAGAGTTTTAATTTTATATCCCATATATGAGTGAAATCATATGGTTCTTAGCTTTTTCTGACTGACTTATTTCACTTAAGCATAATGTTCTCATGGTCCATCCATGTTGTTGCAAATAGCAGTATTTCATCTTTTCTTATGGCTCAGTAGTATTCCATTGTGTATATTTGGCATATTCTTTATCCAGTACTCTATCGCAAGACACTTTTGTTTTTTCCATGTTTTGGCCACGGTGAATAATACTGCAATGAACATAGGGGTGCATATAACTTTGCGAATACGTGTTTTTGAGTTTTTTGGGTATATACCCAGGAGTGGATTACTGGGTCGTATGATAGTTCTATTCTTAATTTGTTGAGGAATCACCAGACTGCTTTCCATAGTGGTTATACCAGTCTACATTCCCATTTTCTCCACAACCTCAACACTTGTTATTACTTGTGTTGTTGATAATGTCCACCGTTACAGGTGGGAGGTGGTATCTCATTATAGTTTTGATTTGCATTTCCATAATTGCTAGTGACATTGACCATCTATTGGCTGTTCATAAGACTTCTTGGAAGAGGTGTCTGTTCAGGTCCTCTGCCCAATTGTTTTATTGGGTTGCTTCTTTGGTGTTGAGTTTTATGAGTTCTTTATATATTTTGGAGATTAAACCTTTGTTAGACCCACTGTTTGCAAATATCATCTCCCATCTAGTTGGCTGCCTCTTTGTTTTGTTGTCAGGTGGGGTTGTTGTTGTTGTTGTGTTTGTTTTTGTTATTTTTGCTGTGCAGGTTTTTAGTTTGATATAGTCCTATTCACTTATTTTTGCCAAAGGTAATTTAAAAACCTAAACACACTGAACACATCATTCCAAACTTGATTAAGTGCTGCTAAAAGAAATAAAAAATGATAGAATTAATTTATCATTAATTTTACTTTATTTAGGAAACAATATACATATACACAAATATCCAAATTGATTGCTCATACACTCAAATTTTTCCAGTAGGTGAAAGGCATACCATAAGTGAGAAATGTCTTAACTACTTTATCTTAATATTTCACTTTAATTTACATTCTATTCCATATTACCTCTGTGTTTTAGTATAAAAATCTTGCAGGAAACACTGGTACACTGCATCATATTTTTATGGCACCTTTACAGGTTGTTCTTGGCCACATACCTGGGACACTTCACATAATGAAAGTAACAGGGCTAAGTGCCAGCTCTCCTCTTCATTTTCTGGAGGCACCCCTCCAACAATAGGCAGACATTTAATGTGAAAGGTCAGTAGTGCCTCTTAATTATAATGTTACTCCCAGAAATTACGGCTTCTGATAGAGTGAGTGTCTTCTTTCCCTTTGCAGGGAACATTCGAACATCTATCTTCAGAATGGCACGGATAGAATTGGAAGAGTATACAAGAAGGCCCTTTATCTTCAGTACACAGATGGAACCTTTATGACAGCGATAGAAAAACCTGCATGGCTGGGATTTTTAGGCCCTATTATCAAAGCAGAAACTGGAGATACTGTTTATGTACACTTAAAAAACTTTGCCTCTAGGCCCTACACTTTTCATTCGCATGGGATAATTTACTATAAAGAACACGAAGGTAAGTTCAGCTCATACTCTATCTGGAATTTCCTTTCACTTTTCTGTAGGAACACTTTTTAATTTCTAAGACTATGAACTCTACTCTTAGATAAGACCTGTAACTATGTTATTTAGCTCCAAACTATTTTATTAACTATTTTGGCTCATCATAATAATGTCATGTTTCTCTTGGGTGTGATTGTGTAAAGTGTGAATGTGATGGGATTACTGGGTGGACACATAGTGAGAGGCAGTGAGAGTTGGGACATCCCTCCCAGTGTCCAATTTCTTTCCAGCCAAATAGTCAGAATAAGAAAAATAAGTAGTGTGCATGAAGGTCTAGAAAAGGCAAAAGTCCAGAAGGAAGAAACAGGACTCAAGACAGGGAATGTCTTATCTTTGAAGACAGTAAACCCACTGTGGCCATTGTCACTTCCCACCCTAACTTTGGATAAACTGTGGCAGCTAAAGCAGCATGGGTACTCTTACAGGTCAGCCAAATAGTGCACTTGGATGCATGGCCCCAGAGTCACATCTGAGACACAATTAACCAAAAGGTCCTTTAAATATAGGACTTGCAAGCCTTAGGTGTGGTGACTGCTGTCTCATCCTTAGTACTTGATGATGATAATGATGATGAAAAAAGCAAGGGCTTCAAAACTGATAGACCAAAGTTCGAGGGCAACCTTGTCTTTTACTGGCTTTGTGCAAGTTGTTTAAATTCTTTCTGCTTCAGTTTCCTCATGTATAAAATAGGGGCAATGATTAGTACATAGTGATAACTGGAACGGTGAGCTGAGAGTTTTCCCCCGGGGTCATGTCTCACAAGAATGAGCTCCATGGACCAATAGATTTAAGCAAAAGTGTGGAAAATTTATTACAAGCAGATTCAGCCTCCCGACATGGGGAGGAGGGTCCAATAATGGGCTTCCCATGAAGCCTTGTAGTCCAGGGGTATATATTTGCTACAAGCCTGCTCTATGTCTACCTGTGTCACTACCTGATTGATTTCCTCATTGTTCTTGCCCAGCAATGGACCTGAACTTTCCCTGTTTCTATGTGTCAGTACACCTTAGTGCAGGCCCTCCCTTGGTTTCCCATGCCTCCCACTCTGTGTCCAAAAACATTCTATTATTTCAGCATGGTTGGTTTCTGTGATTAGGCTTGCTCAAACTGCCGTGTCTACCCTGCCTATGTTCTACCTGCCTTTGTTTCCCACTGGACCCCTGCCCTGTTTCCCTGCATTTCAAGCTAATGTCTCTCAATAGTAATATCTCAATAAATATCATCTATGATCATAAGCAAAAATGCTGAGGCCATTATACAGTTCATTGAAAATATAAGAATCAAGTCAGAAAATTAAGATAAAATTAGATTTTTTAATTAATAGTATTTTTCTTAGTCTTGTTTTAGAAGGTGAATGTTTTAACCACATATTTTTGTTTCTTTTTCTGAACCCAACAATTATATTCATAGCATAGAAGCTGAATACTATCTTATTTCTTTTTTACAGTTTTATTCATCATTTTTAAGGTATTATAATTGTATTGTGGCTATGTTAAAAAAAAGAGTTCTTATGTTTTAGAGACACATGCTTGCATATTTATTAATGAAATGATATGATGTCCAGGACTTGCTTTAAAATAAATAGATGTTGATGGACATAAGAGTGGGTGGGATATAGATGAAACAAGACTGACCTTGAGTTCATCATTGTTAAAGCTGGGTTGATGGGTGCATGGAGGTTCATCATATTATTCTCTCAACATGCATGTGTTCAGAAATTTACAAAATTTAAAGTAAAACCCTTTTTTAAATCCCATGGTTACTTCACAGGCAAAAATCTGGTATCGTATAAAAAGTTCCAAATTATAAGAGAGCATAGCTATTTTGTTCCATACTTCCATACCATGACTCTAGAACAAGAGTGGTTCTTTAAATTATAAACTGTCACTATGCTCCTGACATATCCATTACAGCTCTCTGAAGACTCAGTCAAGTATGAAAAATGGTAAAATTTTCTGTGAAGCTTCAAGACACTCTAGATTCTCATTCCTCTATGATCAAATAGAACATCACTCCATCCCCAAGAGGACATACTAGTATGCAAGATGTTGAATAAATATTTGTTTAATAAATTTGTAAATATCTATTCTCTCATTCAAGTTCAAACACATTCAAGTTGCAATTTCATTTCATGTTGCTTCCTAGGGGCCATCTACCCTGATAACACCACAGATTTCCACAAAGCAGATGACAAAGTGCACCCAGGTGAGCAGTACACATACAGGCTTCATGCTACCCAAGAACAAAGTACTGCTGAAGAAGACAGCAATTGTGTAACCAGAATCTATCACTCCCACATTGATGCCCCAAGAGATATTGCCTCAGGACTCATTGGACCTTTAATACTCTGCAAAAAAGGTACACTGTCTCACTTTTACTCAGAATGTATAACCCCAAAACAAGTAATAGGGAGGTGGTTTGTTTTTTAAGTAAAAGTCAAGTTGTGACTAAATAGGTAAAGTAGAGAGGCAGTAAATCTAGAAAAGGAGGGAAGAGCAGGGCAGGAGAAGGAGAAGAAGTGATAAATGGAATGGGCATTCACATATATTTCTAAGCTACAGAAAGTTGCTCTCCTTGGGAACACGTTTGGTGTATCTAATTTCATAATGGTGTTGAAGACATGTGTGACTTTACCCAATGTGATTCCCTTAGTGGCTCTCCAAGGTGATAGATCTGTGGTTATCTGTTTTGTGTTGGTAAATCCTATATAATAAAAGAGAAACATGTAAATTGACCATCCCTTCGCTATACTCACCAGCCAATCAGGGTGAGTATGCAAATTAACCTGACAAAGATGGTGGGTTAATTTGCATACACAGGCACTGGGTGGAGAGGAGAAGTGGGAGAGCCAGCAGCTTGGGGGGACGTCGCTCCCTCGGTCACTCCCTTGGGAGGCCATGGCTCCATCGGTCGCTCCCAGCGCAGGGAGCACCAGGGATTCTGGGAATAGTAGTTCTGATGGCAGCCCTCGGACTGGAAGTGGAATCCCAGAGTGCAGGGAGCACCAGGAATGCTGGGAATTGCAGTTCTGGTGGCAGATGGATCTCCTAGGACCTAGACACTAGAGCAAAGTGAGCCTGAAGCAAGTTACTTTTAAAATTGCTGATGGATTTTTAGTAATGATTCTTTTGTTGAGATTTATTTGGAGAGGGTGCAGGTTGGGCTGAAGGACCAACCCCACTCCCTCACCCTCCATGCATGAATCTTCATGCACCGGGCCCCTAGTATAATATAATAGTCTCTATTTCTATCTTTTTTTACATTTTTAAAATTTATTTCAGAAAGGAAGGGAGAGGAAGAGAGAAATAAAAACATCAATGATGAGAGAGAATCATTTATTGGCAGCCTCCTGCACACCCCACAGTGGGGATCAAGCCCACAACTTGGGCTTGTGCTCTGACTGGAAATCGAACCATGACCTCCTGGTTCATAGGTTGAAATTCAACCACTGAGCCACGCCGGCTGGGCATAGTATCTATTTTTAATATCATGAAAAAGACAACATAAATCAACAGCTTGAAACATAATTCTTACTTGAACAATCATTAGTTACCTTTAAAGACTTGTCTCAGCTTGTGGCTATATGAACCACATATCTATTATGAAAATACTAGATACCCCGTGCACAAAAATTTGTGCACTCGCAGGGGGGTCCCTCAGCCCGGCCTGTGCCCTCTCATAGTCTGGGACCCCTCGGGGCGTGTCCACCTGCTGGCTTAGGCCCGCTACCCAAGGGATTGGGCCTAAGCTGCAGTCGGACATCCTTAGCACTGCTGAGTAGGCGGGGGAGGCTCC
>NW_006296846.1:218894-225237 GCF_000327345.1 Myotis davidii | reverse complement strand
CATGGCCGGCTGAAAGCAGATATCTGGAGTTTATTTACCTTCTATAATTGAAATTGTGTTGCTGTGAGTGGAGCTCAGTGTCACCACAGCAGGCAGGAAGCTTGGCTTCCTCCATCATTGGGGCAACCAAGCCTCCTGCTTGCTCCAGCTCCATGGCTGCCAGCTGCCATCTTGGTTGGGTTAATTTGCATATAGTTGCTCTGATTGGCTGGTGGGCGTGGCTTAAGGCATAGCAAAGGTATGGTCAATTTGCATGTTTGTCTTTTATTAGTGTAGATATATACAACTTTGAATTGATATTAGCCAAAGAGCATTTAATAGTTATGTGGTTAATGAACATCCAGATATATGAGTGCCTGCCAAGCCCAGAACACTAAATATTAAACTTCTTAAGTGTTTCCAATTATGTAAAACAGGAGTGACTAGTCCAGATTTGTGGATTATTAGGAAAATAGATTATTTTAAAAATGTTAAACTATAAATTACATGTTAAAATACATTGCTAAAGCCCAGCCAGCATGGGTCAATGGTTGAGCATTAACCTATGAACCAGGAGGTTGAGTTCAATTCCCCACATGCCTATGTAGTGGCTCCATGCCACATGAGGGGCATGTGGGAGGTGGCCCGATCAATAATTCTCTCTCATCATTGATGTTTCTATTTCTCTCTCCTTCTCCCTTCTTCTCTGAAATCAATAAAAATATATATCTATTTAAAAAGAGTAAAATTTAAGAGCTTTAAAAACTACATGCTAAAGATTAAGTTATACTAAAATAGCAATTTTTACTTCAGATTCTCTGGATAAAGAAAAAGAAAAAAATATTGACCAAGAATTTGTAGTGATGTTTTCTGTGGTGGATGAAAATTTCAGCTGGTACCTAGATGACAACATTAAAACCTACTGCTCCAAACCAGAGAAAGTTGACAAAGACAACGAAGACTTCCAGGAGAGTAACAGAATGTATTGTAAGATTACCAAAGACATGTTAACTTTATCATATTGCTCTTGACCCATTAATTCTGTTATCTTTATTCTCTCATATGAATAAGTAGTTTCTAACCTGTGGTTCTGATAACAAAACATATTGGACATGCAACTTCATATTCAGCTAAACAAGTCAATTCACAACTATTGGACAGGTAAAGCCAGATTCACCAAATTATTCCCAAACTGCCAGGGAAAAAACATCATCAATTATGGATTAATGCATATGAATGTTATATTTCTATATTTATTTATCTTCCAAACTCTAAAAATTATTTTAGGCAGCCTTAAATTATTAAACTAAATGCTTTAAATTATCCTTATATTGTAAAGCGTTGAACTATACTTAGGAAAATAATTCTAAAAAGTATTTCTTCTACATTTACATTGTCCCTCCTCACTTTGCATCATTTTTTTCTATATTTCAGTTCATTTTATTTCTTCTAGAAATGTTTTCTTTACTGCCTAGGCTTCTCTTTAATTCTCAGAGACCAAATTATGAGCTCAGAAAGATTTTCTGTCATTCGATTAGAATTTACATAAGAAATCAAATCCCTTAACACCAACTAGACCAATAAGTTTTAAATTTTGTTTGCTTGTGTTATGCTTCTTCAAAATAAGCTTTACTAAGAAACTGAGAACACAGAAATAATTGTACTACCAAAACAGAAAACTTACTAAGAAAGTACAGATTTTGTTTCCAACATTTGCTTATTCTTGCTGGAAGATCCTCTTTCCATACTTTAATCCTGCCTTTGTTATGTGTCAACACAAACAAATGTTAGAAAAAAAAATACTCAAAATTCTAGTCTGGAGAGGTCTGGAGAGGTACCTCAGTTGCAGCAGGTGCTTTCATGGTGTTTCCCAGTACCAATTTCCATTAATCTCTAGGACCACCCACTACGAACAGTGACCCTAAGTTTCTTCAAAGGGCTTCAGGCTATTCTGCATCTAAACTTTTAGGTCTTTGTGACTCTGGTTACTGCTCCCTAACTTCCTACCCCTGTATTTCTTTTTTTCTTCCCCACATCTCTTCTCATCTTGTCTGTTTCCTTTGGAATCAGAAACCAAAAGCTGATCAAACAAATTGCTTATTATAAAAGCAACTTATATGTATTGTAGAAAATTGTATCTGATAGTCAAAAAGAAATCATCCATACTACCACCAATAACACAATTAATGATCAATTACTAAATAACCACCAGTCTTTTTTTCTATTCACTGTCCGTGTGTATGTTTCACATATATGCACACATTTGTATTTAGAAAGAAACACACAAATATACCAAGGTGTATAGTCTATGACAAAAAAAGCAAATGGGTTTCACCTTCAGTGTTGGGTTCATCTGCTAATACTGTGTCAACAAGAATCCTGAGGCTGAATTCAGGTCCAAATTAAAGAGTGTTTTGATCAATTAGTAATGTCTGATGTGGGTATGAGAGAGAGAGGAATAGCAGCATATGTTCCAGGTCTTTTTTATTCCAAATCGATTTACTTCTGTAGAGGTAACTATCACTATCCCAGCGACCAGTGTCTATTAGTCTCAATTGCTACTCTTGACTTACAGCTGTGAATGGACATGCTTTTGGAAGTCTCCCAGGACTCTCCATGTGTGCAGAGGACAGAGTGAAATGGTATCTTTTTGGTATGGGTAATGAAGTTGATGTGCACGCAGCTTTCTTCCACGGCCAAACATTGACTAACAAGAACTACCGTGTTGATACAATCAATCTTTTTCCTGCCACCCTTGTTGATGCTTTTATGGTGGCCCAGAACCCTGGAGAATGGATGCTTAGCTGTCAGAATCTAAACCATCTGAAAGGTAGGACATCTTTACCTGAAATAAGCTGTCAGCTAAAAAAAGGAGTCATGTCTCAGTTACACTACTTAATGAGGTAATCATTAGGAATCAGAAACCAAAAGCTGAATATCCTTGCAATGATAGGAACTTTGAATTGGTAACTTAATTTTATTCCTATGATGGTGTACAACATCCTATATAATAAAAGCCTAATATGCTAAGTGTCCGGTCACCTGGTCATCCATTCAACCAATCAAAGCATAATATGCTAATGATATGCTAAGGCTGCTCAACCACTCGATATGATGTGCACTGACCACAAGGGGGAAGACAGTAGACCAGTCAACCAGTCGTTATGACGTGCACTAACCATCAGGGGGCAGATGCTCCGACTGGTAGGTTAGATTGCTGCTGGGGTCCAGCTGATTGGGACTGAGCAAGACTGGCTAGAGATGCCCTGGAGCCCTCCTGCAGTTCCTCCCTGGCTGGCCAATCTCCTGTGTCCCTCCCCGGCCCTGATCATGCACCAGTGGGGTCCCTCGACCTGGCCTGTGCCCTCTCGCAATCCGGGACCCCCTCAGGGGATGTCAGAGAACCTGTTCCAGCCCAATCCCACAGGCCAGACCGAGGAACCCCACTGATGCATGAATTTGTGCACCAGGCCTCTAGTAATGTAATAAGAAAGACTGAAAGACTGGAACATTTATGAAATAATGAAATCTGAAAATATATTAATTTTGGAAAAGAACAATTGGCCCTGAAAATATAGTACTGTCCAAAAAGTATAATACTGTATATAGTTCCTTAGCTTTGAAAAATACACAATATGGTAAACACCATAATATTTCTATATTGTGCTGAAAATTAGCCTGTTTGTTTTTTACTTGGTTCTATCAAATATAGACAATTTTGTTTTTTATTTGAGTCCAGTTACTTCTTGGTTTAACTTGATAAATTCCTTCCCCATCTTTTCATATGATGTAATAAAACATTCTTAGTTTTTGAAAAATATTAATTTGAAATATTCGTTTCCTGAAGAAAATTAGGTTTAATGTGGATCTTTGAGTATGTTACTTTGACCTTCAAATGTAATCTCACCTATCAAATGTGATCTTGGCAGCAGAAGGGCTAGTGTAACAGGTATACAACCATTTGATGTGAGAGAACAATAATTATAGATGTTCATTCTATTATATCTCCTCTACCTCACCTTACCTCTTAAAACATGGCAGAGACTCTCTTCTTCAATTATCTATTAATGTGTCTTTTTTATCATTAAAAGACCTCCTATGCAAAAGCCCACAGAAACTAGCACCATATTTTTGAAAACACTGCTGATTAATATCTATTCTCTATATAGTATAATCTAAATAATGGTCTTAATTTTCCATCAGTAATAACTTATTTATAACTGTGCTATAGTTTATAATATTGTTTCTAGCTACCTATTTCTTCAGTTTCCACCTATCACTTCACCAGCAGGGTTTACAAGGCAGGAGAGAGAAACACTGGATCCATTAACACATCTTTTCCTGTGTGGTTTTCAGCTGGTTTGCAGGCCTTTTTCCAAGTACAAGACTGTAACAAGCCTTCATCAGAGGTCAGTATCCGTGGGAAGCATGTTAGACACTACTACATTGCTGCTGAGGAAGTCATCTGGAACTATGCACCATCTGGCATAGACACCTTCACCAAAGAAAACTTAACAACACCTGGAAGGTAATTCAGGAAAAAAAAAAAAAAGACTAATATTTTAAAACTAGAGGCCTGATGCACAAAATAGTGCATGGATAGGGTCCCTAGGCCTAGCCAGCAATCAGGGCTGATCGGAGTCTACTGGCTGCTGACTGGGGCCTTTCTTCCAGCTGCCGGCCAGGGCCTTCCTTCATTCCATGTCGCCCCCTGGTGGTCAGCACACAAATTAAGGAGTGATCGAACTCCTGGTCTCCCGATCAAACTCCTGAGGGGACAATTTGCATATTAGGTTTTTATATATATAGATATGCCTCCCTCTGAAAAATATCATAAGCCTGGCCAGCATGGCTCAGTGGTTGAGCATTGACCTATGAACCAGGACATCATGGTTTGATTCCAGGTCAGGGCACATGCCCAGGTTTGGGCTTAATCCCCAGAGTGGGGTATGCAGAAGGCAGCCAATCAATGATGCTTTCTTATCATTGTTGTTTCTATCTCTTTCTCCCTCTCCCTTCCTCTATGATTAAAAAATCATAAAATGTTCATTCAACAGTTAAAATATTAATTGGTACCTGAAATTAAGTAACTAGACCGCTCAATATGTATTAGGATATTTGGGATGAGTCCAAGTTTGAGAACTATGACTTTTGAGTCTTTCAAGTCCATGAAAAGAAGATGTGTTTAAAAGTTATCAAATTCTTAACAAAATACTAAAAAGCACTCAATATCATTAGAAAGATCAATTCATTTGTTTTCTATTTCTGAAAACATAGCATTGTGCAATCCAGCAGTATTAAATACATTCACAGGTTATACAATCATCAACACTACCCATTTCCAGAAATTTCTCATTATTTCAAAAAGAAACTCTATACCCATTAAATAATAATTCTCTAACACTAATATCTTCTATTCCACCTTTTGTCTTTATGAATTGGCCTATTTTAGGCACCTCATACAAGTGAAATCATACAATATTTTTCCCTTTTGGTCTCGCTTATTTCACTTAGCATAATGTTTACAAGGTTCATCCATTTTTAGTCTGTATCAGAATTTCATTCCTCTTTAAGGCTGAATAATCTTCCATTGTACACATACCACATTTTATTTATTCATATATGTTGATGAACAATTCGGTTGTTTGTTGTGCCTTTTGGCTATTGTGAATAATGCTGCCATGAACATTATAATACAAGTATCTGTTTAGGTTCCTGCTTTCAATTCTTTTGGATATACACCTGAGAGTGAAATTGCTGAGTCATATGGTAATTCTATTTTTAATTTTTTTAGGAACTGCCATACATTTTTTCACAGCAGTTGCAACATTGTATATTTCCACCAGCAACATACAAGGGTTCCAATTTCTCCACATCCTTGCCAACACTTATTTTCTGTGTTTTGTTTCGTTGTAATTAGCTATCCTAATGGGTGCAAAGTGGTAACTCATGGTGGTTTTGATTTGCATTTCTCTTATGATTAGTGATATTGAACATCTTTTCATAAACTTGTTGGCCATATGAGGAAAAGTCTATTCAAGTTCTTGTTCATTTTTTTAATTGGATTCTTCTGTTGTTGAGTAATAGGAGTTCTTCATTTATTTTGGGTATTAAGCCATTATCAGATATATGCTTTGCAAATATTTTCTCCCATTCTGTACTCCATCCTGGACTCCCTCCCTCCTTCACTAATCCCTCCTTCTTTCATCACATACTGTCTCATACCCTAAATATCTCTAAAAGCTGTCTATTTCTCTCCATCCTCTTTGACCAGACCCTGAATTCATCACTGCCTCTCACTGAGGTTTTGAATCTGCCTCCTGACAGGTCTCCCTACTGAAGTCTAATGCAGTCCAACACATTC
>NW_006296846.1:212789-218860 GCF_000327345.1 Myotis davidii | reverse complement strand
CATGAATTCTAAATGCTTAAAGCTTTCAAACCTTTCCCACTGGGATGGAGTACTGCAACCTTAATTAGTCGTTCCTATCCATCCCTCATTCTCTGCTCCTTTGCCCTGCCCAGCATGCTATGCTGCTGCCAAATTGTGGGGAGCATGCCATGCTCCATCTCTCCTCCGAGCCTTTCTACTGGCTATTTCCTATTTGTAAATGCCTGCCCCCTACTCCCTACTATATACACTTCATCTTTTTAATTCTGCTTCTCTTCTAGATAGATTTAAAACATCACTTCCTTTGGGAAGCCTTCGGGGCTCTTTCCACCATTTTCCCTAACTCCAGGAGAAATGCTCCACAATACCCCATGCTAAGTCATGTTATTATACTGATTGGTTCCTAGTTCTATCTTCCTTTCAGATGTCAGGTGCACAGAGAGACAGGTCCAGCTTGCTTATGGTATGTCATCAGCACATCGCAGTTCCTGGCAAGTGGCAGGTGTTTAATATATTTGTCAAATGAAAGAAGAGATGAATGGGGTTATTTTTGTAAAGTCAAATTGCTGGGGCTTACCAGCAGACCCTGAGCAGCAAATGAATGATTACTCTGACACACGTTTCTGTGAAAGAGAGGGCTAAGGGACTGCCTGGCTAGAGAAACCAAACAGCCTCATTTGCCTGCCTCTTCAGGCTTTTATTGTAACAGTAGTTTGAACTAAAATTAACTTTTAGATACAATCAGTAGGGTAAGCATTCTTGGGAAGACACAGGCATCAGTAGAACCCTTTAAACATAAAGATTAAGCATAAAGATTCCAGTAAACACCCGAGGGTCCACATATACACAGACTTGTTTGGAAAGGTCAAGGAACAATTAGGGGTGGTTGCCTTCAGACTTTACAACAAAGTCTCTTGTACTTCCACTCAAATGTCTTGCTAAGATTAAATTTCTTCATTTGTAAAATGGGAAGAATATTACAAACTTTATTGCATTCCCATTTGAGTTTCAGATAATAAATAAAGCTGCATCTGGCTGGTGTTCATATGCAATAAGCAGTAGCTACTGTATTTTTAAAGATTTCATAATTTGTTTAAAATTTCAGTTTTTGATAATTTATTAACCATTGGCCATTGACATTGGCCCTCTTGAAATTTTTTTACTTCACTTGAAAAAGTGAAACTTCTTTTCCATGATTCTCCATTCCTATCTGATCATCCTTTCAGGAAGTGGCCTTGTCTTGTCTGCTCTGTTTCAGTATTTAGTAATTCATGGGTAATAATTATCTCTAAGCACCGGTCAGAATTTTTCTCTTCAATTAGTATCCTGGGTGAATACCTGTTCTCTATTCTGCTTTCAACTCCAGCGTTAAATGCTTTTCTTTTGGCAGTGCTTCAGAGGTATTTTTTGAACATGGTCCTGCAAGAATTGGAGGCTCTTATAAAAAGCTGGTTTATCGTGAGTACACAGATGCCTCCTTCACAAATAGAAAGGAGAGAAGCCCTGAAGAGGAGCATCTTGGCATCCTGGGTGAGTCATGCAGAACATACGCAACCATTCTGCTCTTGCCCTGGACTACACTAACCTCAGAAAGAAGGGGGGAAAAATACTAGGGATGTGGAAGAGCAATCATAAGTAAAATGCACCAGCTATTTTTTTTTCCAAATATAAGTTACCAATAGTAAATCTTTATCATTAAAAACCATTCTGACTCTAAATGATGATTTCTTTTTCTTCAAAGAGGTAAGGGGAATTGTGTGTTTAGGTCATATTGTTTAAATAGATATATTCCCTTAGAAATAAACTCCCAGCTACTAATGAGTCAGGCTGGGTTTGTCTTGGAGCCTTCTGTAGGCTTCCCTGAGTCAAAGCCCAAAGACTGGTTCTTGCTCAAGTCACTGGGGTAGAATAGTAGAGTGCGTGGATTCGGACTGTCCTCATTCTTCACCTGTTAGGCAAATGACCTTTGAGAGTGCTCAATGTTCTATGCCTGTTCCCTTTCCATAATATAGGAACAACAACAATAATAGTCCTTAGCTCATAAAGTTGTTGTAAGGATTAAATAAGTTAATTCACATAAACACTCAGGAAAGCACATAAGCAGCTCTAAATAAATGGTGTTTTAAATATCGCATAGAATATTTGTGTATTGTACATCTATGGTTTATTCTGTATTTGGTGATAAAATGAATTTTGATGATGAAAAATTCACAGCAGTGTTAGTCTTCACATCCAAGATGATTGACTTTACCAGTTTGGGTGCTCAAGGTTTATAGCACTCCCCTGACTCTTAATAATAACACACATTTAGCCAACAGACTAGGTAAAGTAAAGCTTAGACACTCTGCATAGGTTTTTGTAGATGCATAAAGCTTGTGAACAGACTTGGATAAAAATAAGAACAAATTTCAGGAACCTGAAACTGAATCAAAACACCCTGCTCATCTCTTTCTAGTCTTACCATATCAAATTGATAATGGTCTTTTAAAAACCAAGCTTTCTATTTGCTGCAGATAGCATGTTTCTCACAGTGATTCTTGTCAGAGGACAAGCCAAAGAAAATAATCATCTTATATATTCTGTATGGTACATACCAAGAGATAATAATTCTCTCTTTGTCCCTAGGTCCTGTCATTTGGGCAGAGGTAGGAGACACCATCAGAGTCACCTTCCATAACAGAGGAGCATACCCCCTGAGTATTGAGCCAATTGGGATGAGAGTCAATAAGAACAATGAGGGCACATATTACGCCTCCCATTACAACCCCCAGAATGGAAGTGAGTTCAGCACTCTCTAACAATTGACCCCATTTAAAAACCCACTCACCTCTGGAAAACTGTCCCATCAAAACTGAAAACAGGACTTCTGAGAAAATTGCCCAGATATCATCAGGAAGCAAGTACACCTCTGCTCCCACCAATTCCAGTTGGGTGATGGGACTTTGTCCATCCCTAACTGGACAATTACTGACAATGCTGACAGTAACTTATTTGGGTGATGTCAATTATACATTTCTGGAGTACTGTTTGGGTGATTTTTTAAAAGTTTTTGCAATTATAATATTAGATGATCATTTTAGAATATTTAAAGAATCTAAATAGGTATAGTCCAAAATATCTCCATAGTTCTATAAGAACTCTGTAGACAGAGTTCTATAGACATAAAAAGCTGGTTTATCGTGAGTACACAGATGCCTCCTTCACAAATAGAAAGGAGAGAAGCCCTGAAGAGGAGCATCTTGGCATCCTGGGTGAGTCATGCAGAACATACGCAACCATTCTGCTCTTGCCCTGGACTACACTAACCTCAGAAAGAAGGGGGGGAAAATACTATAGACAACCACTAATACATTTTTATATAATTCCTCTACGCTTTCATCTGTGTATGTATAAGAAATATTTTAAACATAGTTGAGTTTGTAGTATATAAATATACTTATCACCATAATTTAATAACCAGAATTTGTTCTTAGCATTATAAGTATTTTACAAATGTATTTTAATAATACAAAATATTCCATGATATGGATGTATTTAGGTATTTTTATATGTCAAGCCTGACCAATAAAGACTGGTGGCTTTGCCACCACCTTCAGTGTGAGAGCAGGCATGTTATTCTGTCTTTCTGGCCTCGGTTTCCTGAAGTGTAAAATTGGGAGGTTGTGAACAGGATCACCAACAAACTCTCTTTCAGTTATAAAATTATTTTTAGTTCAGTTCTGTTCAATGGAAAAGTCATTGATTGCCCCCTATTTCCAAGTGTTGTTCTAGCTGATAGAAATATAGAATTAATGCTTGCCTTCAAGAAGATTCTGATTGGATGGGCGTGGAGGAATATACACAATGTAACATGAAAGGTGCCAGAGACTTTCTTAAGGAGATGTGAGGGCACAAAGAGGGGCACTTAGTCTGTTCAAGCTGCTGTAACTAAATACCACAGAATGGGTGACTTATAAAGAAGAGAAATTTGTTTCTCAGAATTCTGGAAGTTGAAAGTCCAAGATCAGAGCATAGTTAGGTGAGAACCCTCTTCTGGGCCTCAGACTTCTTACTGTGTCCTCACCTAGTAAAAGGGCTAAGGAGCTCTGTGTAGCCTCTTTTATAATGGCATTAATCCCCTTCAGGAGGGTTCCACTCTCATGACTTAATCACCTCCCAAAGGCCTCACCATCACATTGGACATTAGGGTTCCAGAATGTGAATTGGGGGTGAGGGCGGGGGTGGGAGTGGGGGGTTATAAACATTCTGATGGTAGCAGGCACCCATCTCAGACAGGTTTAGAGGAAGCTTCCTGGAGGAAATCACCTCATTGGGGACCTGACACAGGAGCACAAGTAGGATTTCATTCAAGTAGGATTCCATTCAAATTCATAAGCTCAGAAGCAGATTATCCTAGAGTCTCAGTGGTCGGCAAACTCATTAGTCAACAGAGCCAAATATCAACAGTACAATGATTGAAATTTCTTTTGAGAGCCAAATTTTTTAAACTTAAACTATATAGGTAGGTACATTGTAATTAACTTAATTAGGGTACTCCTAAGGCTTAGGAAGAGCCACACTCAAGGGGCCAAAGACCCACATGTGGCTCTTGAGCCGCAGTTTGCTGACCATGATCCTAGACTAAACCCAGTCTACTTTCTGGTTCAAATCACCACATTAGAAAGTACACTTAACCTCCCAATGTGACCTTTCTCACAGGTGTGCCTCCTCCTTCAGCCTCCCATGTGGCATCTAAACAAACTTTCACCTATGAATGGACTGTCCCTGAAGAAGTGGGACCCACTTACAAAGACCCCATCTGTCTAGCTAAGATGTATTATTCTGCTGTAGATCCCACCAAAGATATATTCACTGGGCTTATTGGGCCAATGAAAATATGCAGGAAAGGAAGTTTACATGCAAATGGGAGACAGGTAAGTCCAATCGGGGAAAATGAAAATGATTTCCAAATCCCTTTGAGTTATCATTATTACAAGAAAAATTCTGAGTTTTCTAAACATAATGAAGATTCTACACATGTTTGTCATAAATTTTTTCAGGCTTATAAGATCTGTAATTATGCAGAGATTCTCTGACTAAAATGAGTGCTACAAGATGAATTGTAAACAAAATTTTCCTTGGAATCTAAGGTTTTTTATGATACAATTAGATTTACACACACACATAAAAAGCTACCGATTAATGGTAATAATAGGTCATTTAACATTCACTGAGGAAAATATTGTTTAAAATATTTTTTAGAACTGAGAAAATGACACTGACCTAGAAATAGGAACCTTAACCCCATCATTGTTTTTTTTATCTAAAATAAATATTTTAATATGAACCTTTAAAAGAGAAGAATGTCTTTAAAAATGACTTCACTAGAATTATCACATCTTAAAATCATCATAATAATTCATTAATATCAAATTTCCAATCAATGTTTACATTACCTAATTGTCTTTTAAATTGTTTCAAGTTTGCTTGAATAAATACCTAAATAATTCACACATTATAATCAGTTTCTCAGGATTTTTTTGCATAGTTTTTTTTGCAAGTCATTTATTCTATAGAAGTTTCCCATGTCTAGATTTTAGTAAATGCATTCCTATGCTGTCATTTAACATGTTTCTCTTTCAAGTTCCTGTAAGTCAGTGACTAGATATGCAAACTTGATCAGATTCAGGTCAGGTATTTTTGTGTGTTAGTTTTTTTAGCAATACTACTTCATATGTAGTACTGGGTACTCTATCAGGGAATAGATACTACATAATTTTCTCTCCATGTTATCAATCACCAATAATCATGTTATCGGCCACTGATAACCATTTCTTATTAGGTTCATAAACTAATCAGGTAATACACACTAGCAATATTCTGATCCTATCATTCCTTGTTTGCTTATTAGTTAGTATCTAATCTAATAAAAGACAAACATGAAAATTGACCGTACCTTCGCTACACCTTAAGCAACGCCCACCAGCCAATCAGAGTGACTATATGCAAATTAACCCAATCAAGATGGCAGCCGGCAGCCACGGAGCTGAAGAGAGCAGGAGGCTTGGTTGCTCCAGTGATGGAGGAAGCCAAGCTTCCCAGCAGGCTCTGAG
>NW_006296846.1:209345-212567 GCF_000327345.1 Myotis davidii | reverse complement strand
ACACCCACACACGCCCCCACAGGGGGCAGAGACTTAATGCAGGAGCTGCCTCCTGGTGGTCAGTGCCCTCCCACAGGGGGAGCTCTGCTCAGCCACAAGCCAGGCTGCCAGCTGCCAGTACACCAGTGGTGTAGGAGCCTCTCCCGCCTACTCAGCAGTGCTAAGGATGTCCAACTTCAGCTTAGGCCTGCTCCCCGCTGGCAAGTGGGCATCCCCCGAGGGCTCCCGGGCTTCCAGAGTGATATCTTACTGCCAGCTTAGACCCAATTCCCCAGGGAACGGGCCTAAACCAGCAGGTGGTCATTCCCCAAAGGGTCCCAGACTGCGAGAGGGCACAGGATGGGCTGAGGGACCCCCCTGTGTGCACAAATTTTTGTGCACCGGGCCTCTAGTACTTCTATAAACAGAAACTTCCCCTAATGGACTATTTGCTTAACCTGAGGTACATTATATAAGGAAGGAATGACAAATGCTTAATTTTTTCCCTTTAGTTACAAGTTTTGTTTTCAACTTAGTAATTTTCCTCTAGCATACTTCAAAAGTTAACAGTTACTTTTTAAGTACTATTGTGAACTTGTAGGTTTAAGCATGTTTGCTGTGTTTCAGTTCATTGCCATTATGCTTATAGATGCTACATACATCCTACATACTCCACTGGAGGGAATTGTTCAGGTAGACTGCCTCATTTTTACATGTAATTGGTAGTCTTTGAAGCTTCTTTCCTAGCAGAAAAAGCTATTTTAGGTTTATTACACATTTTTGAACCTGGAATTGGCCATTTCTTCAAAGAGCCCTGGTTCTTTTGACTAAGAAATTATTTTATAACCAGAATCTGGGCACTGGGACTGTGGGGAGGGCTTATGGCTCTTAGGTTAATCATTATTATTATTATAATACTAGAGGCTCAGTGCACAAAAATTTGTGTACTCGGGGGGGTCCCTCAGCCCAGCTTGTGCCCTCTCGCAGTCTGGGACCCGTTGGGGGATATCCACCTGCTGGCTTAGGCCTGCTACCTGGGGTATCAAGCCTAAGCTGGCAGTCAGACATCTCCTCTGGCAGCCCAGGAACCCTCAGGGGATGTCCAACTGATGGCTCCTAAGCTTCAGATGGACATCCTTAGCACTGCGCCCTGAAGAGGCCCCGGATCAGGGTGGGGGTCCCGCTGGGGTGCCTGGCCAGGCTGGGTGAGGGGCTAAGGGCTGTTTTCAGGCTGGTCATACCCCCTTCAGGGTGGGGGTCCCCACTGGGGTGCCTGGCCAGCCTGGGTGAGAGGCTGATGCCTGTTTGAAGGCTGGCCAAGCCCCCAAAGGAGACCCTCACCCCATGGGGGTTAGGCCAGCTTGGCTGAGGGCTATTTTCAGGCTGGCCACAGCCCCTTCAGGGTGCAGGGTCCCACTAGGGTGCCTGGCCATCCTGGGTGAGGGGCTGATGGCCATTTTCAGGCTGGCCATGCCAGTGGGCTGGAAGCAGGTATCTGGGATTTATTTATCTTCTATAATTGAAACTTTGTAGCCTTGAGCAGAGCTCAGGGCCGGCAGGGCAGGTGGGAAGCTTGGCTTCCTCCATCACGGGAGGCAACCTAAGCCTCCTGCTCACTCCAGCTCTGTGGCCGCCGCAATCTTAGTTAGGTTAATTTGCATATTTGCTCCTGGTTGGCTGGGGGTGTGGCTTGATGGTGTAGTAGAGATACGGTCAATTTGCAGATTTCTCTTTTATTAGATTGGATTTTGTTGTTAATCCTCACTTGAGGCTATTTTCCACTGATTTTTGGAAGAGTGGAAGAGAGAGGGAAAGGCGAGACAAACATCGATGTGAGAGAAACACATCGATTGGTTGCCTCTGACCAGGGCCAGAGCCCAAGGAGCCTGCAAACAAGGTATATGCCCTTGACCAGGATCAAATCCGGGACCCTTTGGTCCACAGGCCGGCGCTCTATCCACTGAGCTAAACCAGCTATGTCTTTTCAGTGGGCAGAACTGGAAAAAAAAATTTAAGAAGAAATTCATCATGAGTGTATATATAGTACACTTTCTATTCAATTTAGATCTGTGGCTTCTTTTTTTAAAACTTAACCTCATTGATCTCCCTTCAACCGCACTGAAAAATCTTAGTTCTCAATGATACCAATATAAATATGCACTCAATTCATCCCCCAAAGTAGACACAACTGGCTTAAAATCACAATTACAACACTGTAGCCAATAATGTAATTACTGAAAACTTTTAAAGATTTGTTTGTAGCCTTTTTTTGTCCTCAGAGTGGATCCCACTAGGGATGTTCAGTTAAATTACAAATTTAAAGTCATTTGGAATACTTCCTCTCTGTAATTTTGTCACCCACAGGATACACAGGTTTATTTATTTAACTTTACTTCTTTTTTAAGGGATTGCTTTTAAAACTGTAATGTTATTTTATAATTATGTGATATATTTACCCGGTTTCAATATCAAATCTATAAAAAGAAGTATATTCAGAGAAGTCTAGCTTTTATCCTTTCTTTCCACTCACTATTCCCTCAATGCAAGTAACGTATTTTTATTTTACAGTTTAATCTTTTATTTATTTTTTATTGACTTTTTCAGAGCAGTTAAAAATTTATAGCAAATTGAGGATACAGTACAGTGATTTCCAGTACCCCATGCCCCACCCATGCACAGCATCCCCCAAAATCAGCATCCCCCAACAGGATGGTACATTAGTTACAATTGGTGAACCTACATTGATACAGCATTACCATACAAAGTCCATAGTTTACATTATGTTTTACTCTTCTGTCAACATTCTATGGGTCTGGACAAATGTATAATGACATGTATCTATCATCATCATATCATACAGTGTATTTTCACTGCCCTAAAAATACGCTCTGCTCCACCTATTTATCCCTATGGAGACAGGAAAAGACCATAGTTTACTGTCTCCATGGTTTTGCCTTTTCCAGAACATCATATAGTTGGAATCATACAATATGTAGCCTTTCTAGATTGCCTTTGTTCTCTGAGTAGTATGGATTTAAGTTACCTCCAAATCTTTCCTTGGCTTTCTAATTCATTTCTTTTTATTACTGAACTAGAGGTCCGGTGCACAAACTCGTGCACAGGTAGAGTCCATTGGCCCACCCTGATAGGGGCCCAACAGGCTGGGGAAGTGGGAGGAGGGGCTGTGGGTGGATGGCCAGCAGACCCTACCCCTGATCAAGGTGGGGGAGCAATCATGGGCTG